>NW_007577762.1:401181-431011 GCF_000690725.1 Stegastes partitus
TTCGTCCAGTCTAAGTACTTGCTACCAATACAACACGGTACTTCAGGAATACACAACTTCAATACAGCACTCAGCCACCACAGCTGTCACTGCACACACTCAGTGTTAGAGCCATTAAAAACAAATGTGTCACAGCCAAAACTGTAAGAGCCAAAGCATAGCCACGACTGCAGTCACAGTGACAGCTGCAGTCATAATCAGAGCTACAGTGTGTCTCAGCAGTGGTCAGTTAGAAAGCTACTGAACCAGCGCCTCTATTTTTAATTTTAAAGCAATGATGCTGACTTTTGCAAAGGAGTCAAAGCTGAGGTGCACTGACTCTTTCTGTAGTCACAACCAGCGGTGGTTTACTATAACACATGATACTGTCATACTGCTCAGTCTCTGTGGGTCACTACTGAGAGGTAACGCAAAAATAATCCTCAAAAAAATGTTGTTGTGACTTTTGGAAGGCTCTGTGGGATGGACTGTAATAACTTTGGTGATATCTGACTCATACATTTAATAATACTGGTTTATGAACAAATACAAATGCACAACAAATTCCATTCTTTATGGCCTCAGCTGTACGTGTTAACAATTGCATGCTATTATGCTAAACAAAGACAGCAAACATACAGTAAAGGCTGAACATTAGCATGGTAATAGGGCCAGTGTGAGCCTTTTGTTTTTGTTCTTGATTGCATACAAGACGTACAAACAGCCATCCACACACACACACACACACACACACACACACACACACACACACACACAAACTGATGCTACGTGCTGCTGTAGACCTTGGGAGGGGCTGGTCAATGGACAAGAATCCAAACTGTTGAGAGCTTGGAAATTAGAAAATGAAAGGGGTCAAGAGGGAACATTCCACAGCAGTGCCCTGGTCACCTGATCTCTTATGAGGTCAAGGGTCAACTAATGAAACCTACCACCAGCCTCTCGAAGGCTTTAAAGAGAAACAGCTATACAGTTTACAGCAATGAAACATAGCCCAACGATTTAACTGAGGATAATTTTAGTAACTACTCTGAGGTTAAAGGACATGCTGATTAAATTCCCTCTGGGGAAGAGGAAAGGAGAAACAACGGTTGTTTTCCTTGTCACGAGAAGGAAATGTGTTGTTCTGATGGACCGGAAACTACAAAGAAAACACATCCCAAAAGTCCTGTACTCTGCCGCTATTTGTCTCTTTAATGCTCTTGCCTTTGTCATGCAACAAGCTCCTTGTCCGGCACAACAACCGCAGCTTGGATGACCATGTGTGAAATGTGCAGGGTGCCCCCATGTTGGGAGATTTGTGGAAGCGGACCCTCACCCCACCCCAGCCCTCCCCACCTAACACCCTCCCCAGCAGGAGCAGCTCAGAGGCCAGCCAGAACAATGCCAAGGCAATGGCTTAATTCGCCAGGCCAGATTTACAGCCCCTCCTGCACAGCACCTGCTCACATTGTTTCCCAGGATTTGGATTGAAAACTTTGAAGAACCGGTGATAAAAATTGGACTGCAGGCAGTCCATTCTGTATAGACACCCCCTTAGTTAAAGATCTCTTTTTATGTTCGGGAAATCTCTGGGACTTAGATGAAGAAGTCAACTGAGCAAAATCTGACATCATGAATACCCTTCATGCCAGTGGGGGTCACCAGGTTTATGGCCATGCTGTTGTCCATTGTCCCAAACTTTAAAGGAGTGCGAGTGCTGGTGCAGCAGAATTTAACCTGCAAACATCACTGTGTACGTCCGCGGAACCTCAAATGCTATTTACGTAGCACACAAGCAACTGAACAACATTCTCTGCATCGATAATAACTAACCAACAAGTGCGAAGACACTCCCCGTCCAAGTGTTGGTTTGCAGAAGGCACATTCCAGAGCTGGCCTGGGAGAAAGTGAGAGGCTCTACAGAGGAGAGAGGGACTGCAAAACAGAATTCCCAGAGAGGTTTGAGGAGGAGGACGACTGGAGAGCAGAGGCCCCTTTTGTCACCGGGACCTCGTTGGTGCCTCAGGGGCCATATGGACGCCTGTCTCTGTGCACCCTCACATTAGCCCATTCTTCACCCTCCTCCTCTCCCTCTGCTCTGTGACAGGACCGTCCACGTGAATGAGTCATGGCCAGAGTGAAGTCGACCCCAGCTCACTTCTGCTGAGGAGAATCAGCTCTGTTTTCCATCTCTTGCCATCTTCCTTTTCCTCCCCTCTCACCCTCTCCTTCCCCCTTCTCACCCAACATTCAACCATTTGTGCTTCTGTTGTTCATCTGTTCCCTCAACCGTCGCTTTGCTCTCTCTTTCCCTTTTGAGGCATCTTGGACACAGTGTGAAAACTTGGCAATAGACAGCTGCCCCCTATATTATGCAGTGCCCCCCCTATTTTCTCTGTCCCTCCAGCCTCTTTTCTGGCAGGATACCGGCTGTCAGTTTGGGACTATAGGTTTGCTGCACTGCTCTTGACCTTAGATGGACCCAGCACTCTAAGGCGTCCTTATTTTATCCCCATGAAGAAGCGAAACTAATGGAGTCCAGAAAGCTGGTGAGGTACTCCTTGGAATATACTGAGGAGAAACAGCATTCTTCAAAAAGTTGAGAACAATGCAAGTTTGATTTCGAAAAACCTTTTTGGTAAAAGAGTTCGATTGAAATTAATGAGCAAACATCGCTTTTTAAAAAATTTTTTATTGCTGCAGAACTGTTTGGCTCTGATAACGGTCCTCCACTGCTCCCCTGTTCCTGTTGACAAAGTTTCAAGGCCATGCATTCAGGTGCAGTTTCCTGCAATCTCAAAACTGTCTCATAAGTGATTGAACAGCAGCTGGCCAGCCAATAACTTTTTTACAACCTTTGGAATGTGATGTTACTGATTCAAAAATTAATTGAAAAATGATAACATAGCAGCCCTGCTAGAATGAGTGGATTCATCCAGCAGGCCCATGAGGCAGGCTGCTTCAAATCCAATGGCAACATCTGACCATGGTTTAGATCATGAAGTTACAGTTGAATAAACTGACTTTTTGTACACTGAGGTCAAACACTGACATGCCACCACCTTGTTAATTACAGTTACACAGTGATATTCATTTTTTGCCATCTCGCCGTCTGACCAACATTCACACAGCTTTTGTTTTGGTCTTCACCAAGTCCTGAGGGAAATATCTGACTGTTTAGCTGCTTAATGCGCCGTTATATTCACCAGCTAGTTTCTCTGTCTGCTGTTTGGTGCTGGGCAAGAAGTGCACAACATACATCATACATAGATTACTGAGTGTCCTTTCATATTACACATTTGACCTATTTGACCCAGCGGTTACCCACCATTCTTGCCTTGCCCGGTTAAAATATACTCAGTCATATATGTATATACACTTCTAACTATTCCAGAAAGCTGCTGTCTGATCCGTGGCTTAAATCAATACACATACTGAGAGATCATTTCTACAATTGGTGACTAATGTCTTTTGCATGAAGGACCCCAGTCTGTAACTGTTAAATCCTCTTCTTTGTAAAACCCTACGTTTATCAGCAGCACATAAGATGAGCCAGGCAAAAATCATTTACAAACTGAAGACTCTTTAAACAACATCACATCAATGTCTTGACACTGAAGAGCCATATAATGACTTTCTGTCAAGGTTGAATCCTTCAGATATTCCAAACTGGATCCTCAGGGAGTAGTGGTGAAGAGGGCACTAATGGATGGCATTACCCAGTAACGAGATCTCAGATGAGTGCATGAAAATAATCCATAGGTGACCCTGAAGGCCCACCTCAAGGACTGTATGAATGTTGATGGTGGAATCAATTTGCTCAAATGTTCACTGTTCTCATATTTTACAAATAAATAGGATATAAAGTACATTTCAGTAGAAACTGTTTCTACATACCGCATGTTATGACAAATATTGAAAAACAGCTTCATAGATACAAATTCTGAAATTATATGAAATGGACCTTTATATGAGAGATGTCAAGAAATAACGTTTTTATAACAACAGTTAAAGCCATCAAATTGACTAAACTGAATACATTTACAAAACAAGAACACTGTTTTGTATAAAATACAATCTGCGTTTGTACATGTGTGAATGTGTGTGATACTAGGTATCCTTAGTGCCTGCAGCAGCTGGCCACAGGCCCACGCTCTTCAGGAGCTTCTCTTCCAGCTTTAGGTACTCATTGTACTTCGCCGTGTTTTCCTTTTCGATGTCCTGCTGGATTTTGACTGGTTTGTCAGGCTCCTGCTGACAAAACCAGAGAAGTAGTAAAGTTATTAACAAAGGCACTTTGAAGCGCTCTGTATCCAAGAGCTCATGTTTCCCCATCTTGAAAGCAGAAATCATACTATCTCTGACTTTTAATAGACTGATTTTTCATTTACTCATACAAATATCGATCATTTACACACACTTTTAAGTAGATTTTTATCGGTCTATGATTTCATTGTTTACATGAAATAAAAATGTGACCAATTCTTATTTTGGCAAATGCAAAAAAAATGTACAAATTAAATTTTACATCATTAATCATCCATCTGGGGAACCAAATAATATCACTGAGTATAATAAATTCCCCAGATGTCTTGTCCTTGTCGTGCATATAAACTACAATATTAGTTGGTTCATTCAGGTCAACAAGCAACAGACGTTGGAGATGAACATAGCAGCATGTGTGGGAAATTCAAGCCTGTTTGGAGGAAAAACAAGAGAATATCCACAAGCCCAGAAACAAACACGAGATTACTGTAGCAAAACAAAACATTATCTGCATTCAAGCTGCCTTCCAGTCTAAGATGGAAACATTTAGCCGCTAAAAGATTTCACTTCTATAGTTAGCAGACAGACTGCAGGCACTGGCTGTCAATATGGCCCCTATCCCCAGTGTCCAGGATCAAATAACCATCTGAATGAATTAAACATGAGGGCAGAGAGAATGAGACAGAAACACAGAGACAGTGAGAGAGCTCCAGCTTTTCCAGTGTCAACTTTGAACTGGGACACATTTAAACTGGGTCAACAAACATTTCTTGGAATTACTGTACATTTGGAGGACTGTTCACCAGTACAGTGAGGTTGAAGCGTAGCGGAGGAATGCAGTCTCATTCAAGGCCACTTTAACAGCAAATATTGATGGTTGGGAGATCATGCACTTGGTCTGTCTACATTACCCGAGTCTGTGTGACAATTTAAACCAACAATCCTCTTTAAATAAACTTACTTCTTTGGTTGTAAATGTGTCAGTAAGCGCACAACAAACTAGCTTGCACGACATGTTGTCTGACCACATCTGACGGTTCAAGCGTTTGTAGAACAGCCATCAAAAAGCTTTATGTCGCAGAGTACTAATTGTTTAGATACTGGAATAACGGCAAACACTTTTAGACAATCTCTCCTGGAAGGCATCCACAGTGTAGTTGTGGGAGCAGTGACGTAAAAAGTGAAAAACAGACTTAAAAGAGAGACAAAACCCGTTTGTTCTCACTGTTTTCCTGTAATCTCTGTAAAAAGTTAAAGTCACTGAAAGAAAAACCTGCTTATTTTCCCACCTTCACATAGCTGGCCAATTGTCAGTTACAAGTTACAATTATTGTTGGACACTGCCCCCTTCCCCTCTCAGATGCTATTTGGCCATCTCACATTCCTGTTGTTCGATGGATGATGGCACATTAAGTCTATTTTAAATCCTGTTTAGAATTAAAATGCACAGCTCACCGTTTTCTTCTTAAGTTCCTCTGCCTTCTTTTTTTCTTTCACCCACAGTTCGTTCCTTTTCAAATAATCCTTCAGCCTGTCTTCCTCCAGTTCAAAGTATTTTGTCACATGAGAACTCTGCACACAGACACAAGCAAAAGAAGCTGGTTCGTAGTTCTAAAGTGTAATGTGTCTTAAAACAATTAAATACTGTCATAACTAATAACACAACAACTCCACTACTTTTCTGACAAAAAGCTTTGGTGAGCATTGGAGCAAAGCAGCTTACCTGGCTCTAAAATAAAACAACTGTTGTCGTGCTGCAATGCTGTAGATACCACAGTTTCTCAACCTTGACCGAGGGTCTATTGTTGTGTACTTTTGCGCAATAGCTAGAAAAAACATGGTACGTAGTCTCCTTTAAAGTGAGTACAGAGGAGGTGGGTCGACTGTCTTACCTCTGTCCTGAAGGGAATGTGGAGCGTCTTTGGGATTTCAAAAACACGGAGCATTCCAAGGTCGTCAGTCAAAGCCAGGACGTGCAGCTTGGCTGTAGGTACAAAACAATCCAGTGAATTAGCTTCACAGCTCAAAATAAGGAACACATCAGGGCTATGAAAAATAAGTAAAACAGACACAGAAGCAGCCAGTGGCTGTATCCTAGCATTAGCAGCAGCAAGAAATCACAGCAGGTAAAGCAGAATTTTCAGATGAGCAGCAGAAGGTATGAGGTGTCTTCTGGATTCAACAATGTAATTTTTTAAGAGTGTCTTCATATGACACAGAATGCAGCTCAGTACCAATTTATGGTAATTTGGTAAAACCCTGAGGAAGTCCCTGTGCTGAAAGGTGTTGGTGAAGAAGCAACATTTGTACAGTTAGTGTTGCTGAGTTGTTTGTAATAATACTTGAGTAATTATGAAAACAATATGGAAAACTCATGGCTGCAATATGGTCTGGAATCATTAACTATGATATCATAAATAACTTGTAAATATATTATTATTTAAAATTATGCAAATCTGGACTTGGGTAAATAGCAGAAAACGGATAGATAGACTGATCATTGAAAACAGCCATTTAAGTTTTGTCAAATTCAATATTTTCCCATTCTGAGACCATGACAGTCCTGAATGCTGTAGCAATGACTGTAAAACACCACAAAACAGCCTGCATGTACAGTACTCTGCAGAAAACACTTCTTTGTTCATAGGTGTGTAACATCTTACTGCAGTTCAACATCTGATAAAAGTGTTAAGGTTAGTGTCACAGTATTACTGTAGTGTTTCTGTCATATCTAAATTCTAAAACAGATCACAGGTCCACCTCTGTTTATTGTCATATAGGTGAACATTCTATGTGTTTTCAGTGTGAGACCTTGAAAATTGAAACAAGTAATTCAAAGGAACCACACATAAGCTGCTGTCGGTTTGTGCATCAAAGAAGCAAAGAACTTACGGGACACGGTCCAGGGTTTGATGCAGGTAATCTTGGCGCTGGTGACGTGTGCATGGACATGTGCAGGTTCACTGGTGTTTTCCAGCAGGTTCCACACCTCAATACTGCCATCGTCTTTCCCAATGAAGAAAACGGCTGGTCGGGACAGGGACCAGCATCCAACGGTGCACTTCTGCTCAGAACTTGGTGACACGACAATGGGGCCCTCCTGGATGTTGTAGTTTATAAAAAGTTTAAAATGTATTAAACTAGATGTGTCATAATGAATTAAAACAATATTAAAGGTCAGGGTTGGATTTTCTAATTTTGCATGTTCATTCATTTGTATTTTGACAGAATCATCTTCATATGAATTTAGTTCAGTTTTGTGCATTGAATGTAGTTACTCAATATAAATTAGCTGCAGCGCTCAGCATTGTTATCAAGAAATCACATTATCTAATTTGTCTTTATTTAATAAAGGTAGACTACACATGGGTTATGCTCAGTAAAAGTTGTTCTCTTGTTTTCAGTGTTTTTTCTCTCTGACAGTAGTCGCTGAAGTGATGAGTGTTGTTACCATGACATCCTCCTTCCAAATGGCAAAGTTCCAGCCTCCTGTCATCAAGATAATGTCTCTGAAGAAGGGCGATCGCTGTATTGTGTTCACAAACCAGTGATGCATTCTAAAACAGAGGAGGGGTTTGGCAACTGGGAGAGAAGCAAGACAGAAAGAGCAAATGCGCTTTTTATTTGACAGCATTTTGCTTTCAAGGCAATCACAATGCATCTAAAATAGCAATTAACCCTCTGTGTCCCTGCAAACCTAGTGAGTAATTCATAATGGTAATTACATTCAGCCTGGCTGCCAAAGCCAAGAGTTGATTTACTGTTTATGGCAGTTATTAAAATCATTTCAATAAATTGGACATAATTGTTTTATGATTCCACCCATTGCTGTCAGCGACTGCTGGAGAACAGTCAAGAATACAGCGTTTATGTTCCTTTAAACACACTTGGATTATAGCGAGCCAGACTACTCACTGTACTGTCCAGAGCCCTCTTTCTCCAGTTTCCAGTCAGTGAAAACAATCTCCCCATCCTGCCAGTAAAGAAACATAAACAAAACCACATTATAGAACTTTAAGGTGAAACCTTAGTATTGTTGTACATTTAAAGACATGATTCTGAAGATGGTGGCTGAAAAGCTAATTAAGCCTAATGACAAAAAAGGGCAGTTTGATGCTGGACTTAACCATAATAAAACTTATTGAAGCAGTTGAGTGTTATACAAAAGTAAAACATTGCTCTATTGACTTTCTAGGCAGAAATGTTTACCTCCGTTCCAATACAGAGCTTGGTAATGGCGTCTTCCAGAGCTGGAGGTGTTTTGGCTGAGGGAGCTCTGAGCTGGCTGTAGTCTGGGAGGTCCTCTGTGCCATCGTTTTCCTTAGCTTTTTCTGAGAGAGTGCATGATGTGTGGCAGAAAGTCAGAAAAGGTTAGAGGTCCAATTCATACTTCTTTATTTACCATTCATGGGCCATTTTCAGCTGTCAGGCAAGGATATTTTTAGGGCTTTTTATTTGGGACAATATGTTGACAATGCACTGTAGAAAACTCCTTAAGACAATAATCTTTTCCAGCCTTATTACAACATTTACTTAAAGTCCTAAAAGCACTTGTTATTAGTCTCATATCTTGCTTTCACACAGCTATTTGAAGTCTTCTTAGCAAACAATTCCTCAAAAATTCAGGTAAACAAAGGACAACTCATGATGAGGGAAGAATGACTGGCAAGAATTGGGCAAATACTAGTTTCCTAAAATTAAAGGAAGACAACAAATAAAAAATGTCTACTTTATTTTTTTTGAAATAAGGAAATAATTAACTAAGTGGATGGGTGCAGCCTGCTCTGTAATCTGACCATGAACAAGATGACAGAAGGACAAAAGGAAGGGAGGTGGGGAGGGGCACAGATGAGGTGAATGGGTAAGAGGGGATATGAGGAGAGAGGTAAAGAAAGGCATAGGAGGTAGAGGTGGGAGCGAGGGCTGTGAAGAAAACAGGGACAGAAGGGGAAAGGTGGAAGGGCTGAGACAGGTTGGGCTGGTAGGAGCGTTTTCCATCACAAAAGCCCAACTGTCTGTCAGGGACAGTGCAGGTCTATCTGTTCACAGCCCCCTACCAGCGGGCCGCTCCCAATCAAGTCCCACTCTGTTAGATTAGCTCTTGAAGGTCAGATCAGATTACCCAATCACACCTCCTCTAAATCCACTTTCCCCCAGTTGAGATGTGTGTAAAGATATGAGACAGACGATACAGCTCAGCTACAGACATTGTTTCACCTTTACCACATTGCACTGCTGCTCAGTTGTTGCTTAATCCCCACAAGGGGTTCTCACAATCACTTAACGTGATGTGGAAAACCATGTGGCACTGTTACAGGGCAAAGTGGAGCTTCTTTTTCACAGTGCCTACTTCCATAAATAATGAATCCAACATTAAATATTACAAAAGGCACAGAGCAAAAAGATCAGCAGCAGGCAGCGAAGAGTGTTTCATCAATATGAGTTAAACAACTTACGTAGCACCAAAGTATTAATCACACAGGGATTCATTAAAGCCTTAATAACAGACTGCCTGAGGGCCGCTGAAAAAAAGCAGCAGATTTATTGCCTCAGTTAGTGAGCATATTAATTCGATAACTGCCAGCCACCAAAGCTGTGTTTATAGAGGCAGACCTTCAGCCAGACAAAGACACGTCTCTTCTTGACCAGCCAGGACACACACGATCATCTTCTGGCCCTCAAGGAGTCTGAGCAGCATATTGCAAAGAGCTGACAGTCAGCAAGGCCAATGCTCCGCAACTATGAGGGCCTTGTTTTGGAAGTATCACTTAATAAAGTGCTATGAAACTGGAGAAAGAAGAGGGAGACAGAGAAAGAGAAGGAGAGTACCTGAGGGCCATATAAACCCTGCCCCACTCATCACTGTGCTCAGCCATCCAGAGCAGAATTCAAGAATCCAAAACCCCCAAAACGTAGAGCTGCAGTCATGCACACACTCTGATGACTATCAGACCTGAGATAGATGTTTTTGATGTTTATAGTTTGGTCTCCTAACGTGCACCAGTTTTTCCAGATATTAAATGAACTGTTGTGTAGCTTCAAAAACAGAATCTTACTTATAAGATATAGAATCCATAGAAAAAAACAGAAAACTTTAGCTACACATTGAGAAGCCACCTAGAGTCAAGAAAAGTAGTACCTCTGGCAATTTGAAACCTGGGCCACCTGCAGGTAAAGAGTGCTACAACTGCCGCTTTTTTTGTTTTACATTTTGGACTTTCACTCTGAGATTTTTCTTAGTAGGTTCTTTATCCAGAATGTTATGTGTAAAACAGAGACAATGACTAAACTGCTATCTCTTCCAGACAATCTCCTTGGGCTGAAAGAGAGTGTGAGTAAGTTATAAGCCAGCTTCATGAGGTGCTTAGCATCAAACAATAAAACCACAAACTATTTGCTGTACACATTATTGTCATTATGTAAAGTTCATTTGTGTAACTGATTGCAGGAGAATGGAGAGAAAGTACAGCAGACAGAAACAAAAAACAAAAACTGTGGCAGCCTTGAGGGTAAATCTCTCACCTGAGTTCCTCCCTGTATTGCTATTAGAGGTGTAATGTTCTAGGCTGAACTTCAATGGAGCATATTCTCCACTAGTATTGATCTTTGGCACGGAAACCTGACAGACAACAGAGAAGAAAACACGTTTTGATGTTTGAAAAACCGAAAGACATTTAACATTATTTAAATCAAATCATTAACTGTACACACTACAAAAAACAAGAACTGAGCCCCATTTAAATACATAAAAATAAAGGCATAAATACAAAATGCAGAAAGCTTTTTAATTTAGTGGGAAATAATGTCACAATCACACTGGGGTTTTGCTAATTAGCACTGTAGGCTGTCAGCCAAACTCAAAGACTTAGTCTTTCACAAAACCTGTTCTGCAAAACCCTTTTTGATATTTAATTTCATTGCATAATTGGTTGTGTTAAAATCAGAACCACAAGGGAAGTAGAGCAGCTAATCTTAATGTTTTCTTCTAAAAATATTTGTGGAAATCATGCTGCTCAGTTAGAGGGACGAAGCCTCTGGTTACTCTTGTTTTATATGAAAATTAAAACTCAAAAAGGCATGCAAGTGTATCTATAAATCTGCATAAATCCATTTTGATAATCATCTAATTTAAATTCGCCATGACAGGTGATGACCAAAGTTGCTCACTTGTATTAGAACATGTTCAAAGCTCTATCTGCAGGTAAAATCACTGCCAGGAAAAACAACAAACATGAAGCCATTTGATTTGCTGAGTCTGGTTTGATTGAGTTGTAGCTGGAGTTTTAGAGTTTAGAGTCAACAGATGCTATGGCTCTACACAAGTTTTGAACTTTGTATTGCAAACCCAAAACACTGCAGTACCCTCAGCAGTGGTTTCCATGTCCGGTCCAGGTGTTTGAAAGTTTCAGGGACGATGTAGGGTGTAATCGGTGTCTTCTGATCCACATTCTGCTGCCTGTCTGACAGTGATTGGTTCAGCGGTTTTGGAACTCGTACATCCCAGATCATTACAGTGCTTCAGAGGGAGACACAGACGGACAGAGTGGAACAAATTACACAAACCAGGAAATTAACAAACAAATGCAGTTTGCATAAGTTCATATTTGAAGACACAGACGCATGGTTTCTTCAAATGAAACAACAGCCAACACCTGACAATACAGTCAATGAGCAGTATTTTAGCACCGCTTTGCTATGTTTTAGCCCTTTCATTATCAGATATCTGAAATGTCCTTAGATTGGTATATTCATATCAATACTTCATAACTCAGCAGGGTTCCACAGACTACAGTAACACACAAATGCCTATGTACCGCTTTAATTAGCAACAACAATATCTGGTGTATTAACTGAGAGATGACAAAACATCACAGAAACTATTTTGCGGTTTAAACACAGAAGGCATGCCTCAAAAATGTTTTATCACGCTCACAGATGCTAAAAAAAAATCTGTATCAACAGTCCTGTAACATCTTACTATATACACTGCCTTATACACATAGCATACAGAATACGTGACCGGAGTTCTCTAAGATGTTTCTGTGACAGACACTATGATTCCTAGTAAACCACAGAGACACACTGGGTCTGGTGGGATCTGTAATCTGGTTGAAAAAAGACAATATTCTCACTGACTGCACAGCTCCTCCATATCGAACTGACACAGAAGATTCAGCCAGGGGAGGATGAGTTAGATTACAGTGTGGGTTTCAACCAGTGTGATGTTGTTTTTGTTTATGATGCTATCTATCTACTGAAATGTTGTGGCAGAAGTTAGTTGAGCGTCACAGTAACTGACGGTGGCCATCGTTCAGCAGTGGAAAGTAAACTGTCAGCATTACAATTTTGAGGAACTACTCTATTGGATTATTTTAATTTTTTGCTGCGCCTTGTTTTCACTCCACTACAATCCAAAGGCAAATATTATTATTTTTAATAAGAAATGTACTTTGTACTCCACTAGTTTTTTTACTACTTCAGTTGCTGTGCAGATTCTGAATGATACAGAATATAATTAACAAAAAATTAGGATGCATCCCTCTAGCTTAAGATCTAATATGTCTTTACTGATACACAGAAGCTGCAAACATTAAAGTGGCATTCCCTTTAATCCATCAGTAATCATAATCCAGTAAGATCATTTTTTTAAACTACTACTACTGCTTAATATTTCTACTTTTTGCCCTTGCAATGGAGCATTTTTAAACTGTAGTAATGGTACTACCTATTAAAAGATCTGTGTACCTTTTTCCATCCATGTGCAGTGGTGCAACAAAATCAGTCAAACATAATAACCTAAGAAATGATCGCATTTGATAAATACTACAGGATTACAGGAAACAATGGCAGTGAGAGAGGGAGCGAGGTGTATAGTATGCAACAAAGGTCTCTTGGCCAGGAGTCAAACTGTATTTGCTGTAAGGATTATAGGCCACCAGAAGTCCCTTGTTTACCTATGTGTCATTAATTCTGGCGTTTACAATGGGTATACGCACAGCAGATCGTAAAATGTGCCTTTGTGGGTTAAATAACAGTCGCAGATCTTTTCGTGAGCCAGCAGCTGCACCAACACGCACTCACACTTACACCAACACCAATAGCACAATAGCTTGTGTCTGTATCTAGTAAGGACAACTGACATTATAATAGAAGCAATCACTGATAATTTCCCAGAAAGACAACAAGGGAACAGTAAGAAAGAATATACAGACAGAGTGGAGAGGCAAGTCAAAATCTACCACATCACTTGGTTATCGTAGCCATGAACTGATGACTTTTTATGCATTTAACATTCAAATCGAGCATTTTGTATATAAGGCCTACCAGTCAGGGGAGCAGGTGACGACCTGAACAGAAACGTTGTACATGTTCTCCACCAGTACACCCTTCCTGGTCACCTAATCAGAAAGAGAGAGTTACAAAACCAACAAATGTCAACATCAGGCTTAGTATTATAAAGAGCTGATAGGAGTGAATGGGGTTACTCAAGATATATGGGTGGTTAATGTTTCCCCTGTGGCCACTCTGATGATTGCCTTATTTTACTTATCCAGATGAGTGCAAGTGGTTGAAATGATTTATCACAGCTGGCTATATCGAGATGAGGGATGGGCACCAACGGAAAACCAGAATTGTTCTGTGGACTGAAGTAATTTATTGAACCTGTGTAAAGCCATCGTTTTTTTTTTTTTTGGTTTTGTTTTTTTGTTTTGTTTTATTGGATATGGATAGTTCTATGGCTGCTAGCTTTTCTGTACATACTTATTACTGGATTTGTTTGCGGTTGGTAACAGACTAAATACCATAGAGTCATTACAGCATGTATCATTTCAGATCAATAGATTTTTTTTAGATGTCTTTCTTGTTGGCTACATCACTGTTAGAGGACAATAGTTGTACCAAAAAACAGGAAAGTCTGCCTGTATAAAAAAACAACAACAATTATGTCTTGAGGCTATGATACATTAGGCAACATTTTTTAGCAGTGGAGTTATGTTTCTAGTCATACCTTTGCGTTATAACCAACTGTAACTGTGGTGTTTGTTATCTCCACCACAGCACTCCATATAACCTTCTCTTTCAATGTGCCTTTCTGCTGAATATTCTAATTCCTATAATCAAAGCCTTACAACCATAGTCTTTTCTGTCCTTTGACTACAACCCTGTGCCCACAAATGTCTTACATCCTGTTAAACTTGTGTTTAACATATTAGTCACATACACAACACTCTGTCAGTGTTCCAAAACTGGACAGACAAATCCTTATGTCAATACCTGCCTGACCTTTAAGTGGTTAATGTTTTAGTGTCTAATTTGAGACTTACATGAGAAGGATTAAAGTGTACTCTTGTTGGCTGTGGTATGTTAAACTGCACCACGGTGTTTACATTAGATACGATAAAGGAAGCGTGTGATTAAGAAACATTAAAAAATGCTTGACTGAAACCATTGCTATGCAGTCACACAAAAGCACCTTTTATCAAGAGGTCAAATGAAATACCAGTAACCTTGTAAAAGCTTGTAGTGTACGCTGAAACACCCTTGACGGGGGGAAAAAAAATCAAGAAACAACTCTCTACATGATCAGTGCTCTGCCTATTTGGAGTAAGACGTGCAGTTGTTAATTCCCTCCAACCCCTTCTGCCCTTCAGCCTCACGTACCTCAAATGTTTGTGGCAGCCACTGGACATCAGTAATTGGGGCTTTGTGCCTGCTTTCCAAGGCAGACACTGCACAGTAGCGCACGACTGGAGTCTTACTCCCCTTATTGTCATCAAGGTCCTGGTGGGAGAGCAGACACAAAAGAGGCACCAAGTATTGTACAGTGAGCTCTGACAAATCAATCTAATTACAAAGGCTGTACACAGCTGACCAGCCATCCCAAAATATTCAAACACACAAAACTCTAAAAGCAGTTATTTTAATCTTAAATCATGAAAATGAGGCATAACAAAAGATTTTTCTCCTTCACTTTATGTGAGAGTGCTGCTGTCATGTGTGCATGGAAAATCAAACACCCATAGGTAGCCATGGTTACATATATCATGGCACACTAAATACAAGTACAGACACTAACAATGACAAAAAATACAGACACTTTATTTAAGTTAGATTACCAGTTTAAAAAAAATTTGCTCATGCTGCATGCTACCTCTGAGTGTGCATACATCTACTAGCTTGGTTGTACACTGCACCTGCAGCTGGATTTATTATGTACAACGAAACGAACAAAACACTAATCTATACAGAAGAGTTTAATTCTTCGTTTATCTGATAAGCCAGTAACAGGTGCTGGTGCAGTGCAGTTTTCACAGCAGCAAACATCCAAACAGAGCCTTTTAGCAGATACAACTGCCATTGTTTGCACTGCAAACAGCAGGGAGGGCAGTGATCTGATTTGCCTGAGTGTTATCATCTGCGTGGAAACAAACTACGGTGGTAGATGAAGACTTGTGTAACAGCTGGCGTATGTGAGCGGATGCTGTTGACTCTGGGGAATAAAAAGCAAACAAGGACAAAGAGAATAGAGGGAGGTACAGAGGGTGGGAGAGGGGAAGCAAAAGAGGAAGAAGTAGTGAGGAGAAGGATAGAGACAGCTGTTCCACTGTAGAGGCAATAAAAACACACAAAGCAAATGTGGGCTAGATGATGGGGGCATATGTGTCTATTTAAATCCAGCAGGCGGGTGGAGGATGTCGGTGCAGGTCAGGCTTTAAAGCACAAAACGGCTTTAATATCTGGTGTCTGGATGTCTCAACAGGCCATAGTGGTTTTATTGTACTTGCTATGTTGTGGGTTTAAATCTAAACCCTGTTTTTGTCAAGTATCATTACCTCAACCAGATTAGCCATGAAAATATTAGTCCACTATGATGTTAAGCCAAAAGAGAAAATCTCTTTGAAAGTTCAGCGTTCAGTCAAGAGGCTTTCATTTACTTAGATCACTTCAGTCAAACTGGGTTGTATGAAGTCTTACAGGCTGCTTCTATTTGGCAGTGGGGTTGTGCAGTGATACAAACTTGCTCAGAGAGTTAATCCTGGTATTAGTACATCTGTGGAGCTAGTTCTGGCTGCCTGGAAAAGTACCATTAGGCCACTGCATTCCCAGCTAATGAAAGAGTGAGGACGAGGAGAGAACTCAGAAGTCAACATATCATCATCTCACTCTGTCATACAACACCACTACAGCCTGTCTTTACAGCAGATACGCTGCATGCTTTGATAAACTGAGGACCCATACTTGAATAAAACAAACTGACAACTTCACTAGCTTAAAAACTGCCAATATCAACTGTAATACACCAACACAGGCACAGAACAAAATATTATTGCATCAACATTGTGCGCATTAAAGACAGGATAGGGGTACTTACGAATGTGTCAGTGGTGGCCTTTTTATCACCAGGCTGTGTTCCCTGTAAGTGTGTGATGTAAGCAGAAATGTCCCACAACACAACCTGAGACATAAGCAACATAAAATCAGTAAGTGGCGGTCAACATCTGAGCCTGGTGCTGTATATAACACACTTTCAAATCTACTCGATCAAATGTTTAGAAAAGAATAAGTGCAGAAATTAGAGAGGAGAATAGCATGTGATATTCATTTTTTATATTTATCTCTTACGGTTTTATATTGAAACATAAAGAAGGCATGGGAGAAGAAACGGATTATTGAGAAGGCAGTGAAGTCCAAAAGGCAGTAAAGTAAAGCTACAGAGCCAAAAATGAGCACCTGGCCATTCACGCAGCCGCCAACAATAATGTTTGGATTAGATGGGCAGAACTCAAAGGCAAGAATGTCATCTGGGCACTCCAGCAGCAACTGCAAAAAAAAAAAAAAAGCACATATACACAGGCTATAAATATCACATTTCAAAGTAAAAAATTTCCATGTATTGGGTACTTGCCATCCCAAGTATTATATTTATTCTAGACTCCCCATACACTGTTCTACTTTTAATTCACAAAACCATGTGCATACAGTAGATTCCATTTCATCATGCACAAGACGAAAGGGATTCAGGAGCTGCAAGATGACAGTATAGAGCAGTACATTTTTCTGCCTTATGTTTAAATTTGCTCAAATCCATAATAAGCTACATTATTGGATTGCTCATTATATGTATTTCATGTCTCTGCTAATCTGCACAGTACATTTCGCTACTTTAAGCAGTGCTCCAGCAAACAGCGAAACCAAGGCTTGGCACATGTACCAGTGAATATATACATCGTGCAGAACTCATATTACTTTTGAGTGATTTAGCAGCTCAGCTTTATTGATTGAAAGCCTAGGTCAAATCAATAGAGTGTCTCAAATTTTCCGATGGCAAATAATCGTCTTGAATGACAGCAAAGAGCACATTCTGCCTGCTGTTTTTTTTTTTTTTTTAGAAAAGTGTGTTTCAAGCAGAGATGAGGTGAGCTGTCAATGAAAAGAGGAAATTTGTTTTTTTCCCTTTTCATTCAATGCAGTGCTCTCATTTACTTCTCATACCTGAGCATTAGCGGGGTCAGAGAAGCTGTAGAAAACAATAAAAGCATGTCTGACGGTCATCGTAGTGGACTCGTCCAACTGCATCTTCTTTTTGTCTGTCAAAGCCACTGCGATCACACCTGCCACGTCAAAGAACACATCACACAACGTATCCACTGTACAGCAGCAAGAAAATAAATCGTAAATATGCTTAAAAAGTCTTGTTTTTTTTTGTTTTTGTTTTTTTTGGAAATTGGTGAATCAACTTTAGTGCCTACTTTACATACATGAAAGAATAACATATTTAGACTGATCAAATGCTTTGAGACTGATATTCTGGTTTGTGCTGAAAGTCTGCTCTTAAAATACTGACACTAATCACTGTCACTATTTTAGGTCCATTTATTTCAAATATTGTCCCTCAACATTATCTTTGTCAACATATTTAAGCTAAATGGTGTTATAAATGCTTAAAAACACAAAACGCTGATGAACACTGCTTCCAAGCCCCAGCGTCATCTGTGCAAGATCCTAATAGTGACCTAACGTCTTCTGTACAGAGAACTGAAACAGAACTGACGATGCTGGTTTTAAAGTGTTAGGCTAGTGCTGTGAAGAGTTTTTGGAAAGATTATTACGAGTCAATTTCTGATAAACAGCTCTGTTCCCTAAGACTTTTCACTTTACCGAGGATGGTAGGGTGCCAGTTAACACTGCTGACTTTCTTGTCCTTCGTGTACTTCTGGTCTGTGAAGGCATGATGAAGCATCAAATCTTCAGAAACCTTTGAGTCACCAGCTTCAGCTAATGTCCCCAAAGCCTTCCAGTCATCCAAGAGCATATTCAAAATCTCTTCCTGCTGGAGGGCATGTAAGACCCTGCAAACCAATCAACATCCCGGTCAGACTTCTAGAAGCACATCATTTTTTAATTTCCTCAATTGTGTCTCTCCATAGGTACAGCTACACCAAGTACTTCTGCTACTGCTCATAATGTTCTCTTATCTTATCTCTTACCTGGACAAAGAGGGCCACAAAACTGGATATATTGGGGCCTTGGAGTGTGAGAATACTAAGTATCCTTACTAAGTAGCTTTTGTCCTAAACAACTTGGGCAGTGAAAGTACTGATGACAGCAAAGAATGAAGTACGCTCAGAAAGTAAGGGGGGTCCACAAGTGTCCTAAAATACTTTCATGATATTCTTTGCAAATATTCTAGTGTTCCAACGATGGCAACAATATTTCCTGGCTGATACAGTAATGTGTGAGTAAACCTCTATAATATCTACAATAAATATTACCTTGTAAAACAGATGCAAGAGACACAATGAAACACCAAAATAGTTCAATTTACCTGGAGGTTGCTGAGCTGAGAAAATTCATCAGACTCTCAGACTGGAGGATGCTGTTAATTTCCTCCTCATGTAACTCTTGTGGATAGTACTGGGTACAGACATTCTTGTGAAACTTCCTGAAAAAGGGGCACAAGGTACTCAATACAAAACATTTATGGGTATGAAGGTATTATTAACAACAATTATAGAAAAGAATGGCATACATGCAATGGATGTGTGTTTATTATATGGTTATATAATCTGTTCACCTACATATAGGGCATGTAGAGATGGAGAGCTGAAAATATGTCTAAAAGTAAATTAATCTTGAATTTTCTTTGATTTGAAACAGGTAAAATCTTTTCACTAGACTTGCACAACCTCTCAGTGTTTTACCCCCTGTAAAACAAATCTGTTTTATGTGTACTGAATTGCTGGCATACCACTGCGTCTGGGCACTGCTGCTCTGCAGCCTAGGAACAGCCTGCATCCCGCAGTCCCTCTGCATCTGCTTGATGCTGAATCTGCTGTCTTTGTAGGAAGCACACTCCACACAGCTATCCTTAGCATCTGCAGCGTTGAGGTCAGAAAAACAGACTGGCCTCCCAAACTTCTTCCGCATTCTGGAGAACTTATAACATACCTGACGATGACAAAGGAACAGAATAGAGAGGTGCAATTAAAACAAGATGTACTGAGACAAAAATCTGTCTAGATATACAGATTTAATGTGTTTTTTATATACTGCAGTGCCTTTTTTCTGGTCTCTGTGACAGATTCGTCATCTATTTCCTGCTCACTGCCAAAAGATATCCAGTGCTTTGGATGTGGGGTTTCACTGACTTCATTCTCAAATACTTCTGGTGTTTCCGGCTCTGGGGGCTGCAGAACACAGACAGAATTACAAGAATACACAGCATAAAAGGTTAGAGGATGATGAGAAGATGAAACCCAATGATATTATTTGCTACAGTAAGATAGTGAAGTACCTTTTAAAGTCTTTTATTTCACATTAAAACGTGCCTGTTAGTAAAGAATCCTAATATATGACCTCTAATGCTAGTCGTTACTTTTGACAGTAAGTGCTACAACAATATACCTACTGCTAATATAAACAGTAGAAAACATTTCTGATGACAGTTTTGATAACCAGAATATTTTTTAACAGTTTACGTCTCAAATATGTTAGTGCTAAATGAAAAACATTTGTCAAACATGTATCTAGTAAAATGTCATTATGACACCCAATTTTAAACACAAGTCCTTGAGAGGGTCTTAGTATAAACAAAACCTGTGAAAAAAAACAAGTTAACCATGTTACCATCACCAAAACTTCTGTCTGCTTACACTTAATATTCTGTCCTTGGCTTCTGGTGTCACAACCAGGTAGAAGCTCTGACCATAAGTGAAGTCTCTGTCAAAAACCAGCAAGATCTCTTCCTCCGGATAGTCCTGCCAGATAAAAGCATTTGGCATTGACAGCACTTGTTCATGGATCGAATGAATTCAGTTTTCATGACAAAGACAAAATAAATGCAGGATATTTCTTGTTGATTCTGGCTGCCACAAAGAAACTTTCCACAGCAATAATGTGTTTCAGATAGTGGATGATGGAGTGAGATGTGGATTTAAGACAAAATTATTAATGTTTGTGGTTTTAAAAAGACAGAAAAAGACAGACAACCACACAAACATGTCTATAGCCGAGGCTGGGCTTTGGTTGTGCAAGAGAAGCTGGCATTACTTAGGGCTCATAACTGATGAGTCTGTATGGGTCCCTTAAGGGCTCTCTGGTCTCATTAGACTAATGTGCTGTAATAGACGGAGCATGAATGCATAAAATAAGAGTAGTGTTTACCATATGTTTAGTCTAGATCAGACAGGGGGAAAATTAGGTTAAACTGGTTGTTCTGTCTGTTCCCACAGCCTCTAACTTGGGTCTGGACATCATCACACTGTCTTTAAGGTATTGTCTGAGTGATCTGCAACCACAATGGATCAGCCATACCAGCACAATCTGCTTCACAGGGCTGAAATCGGACACTGCTGCTCTTGTCTTAATGTCGTGTATGATGTCGTCTTTTTTCAGCAGCTTGTGCGGGCTCTCCACTGTGACATCCTCATCAGTGCGGCAACCAAAGAGCTCCTGAGTGGCTGATGTGAGGACCAGGGGGAAGACATCATCAGGGTGACCTTGATGAGAGAGTTTACAATCAATTTAGTGAGGAAAGACAATATACTTAGGAAGCTATATATTTCAAAAACCTGGATTTAAACCCCATATGTTTAGGCATACAGTAAGGACATTAGATTCCAAATCACAAA
The DNA here is from genome assembly GCF_000690725.1 of Stegastes partitus. Classification (NCBI taxonomy): domain Eukaryota; kingdom Metazoa; phylum Chordata; class Actinopteri; family Pomacentridae; genus Stegastes; species Stegastes partitus. Next base: position 422,559 of record NW_007577762.1, read on the forward strand.
CTGCTTTTAGATTTTATTTGTAACCGGACAGAGCATTCAATGCATCAGATTTAACCAGCATTGCTAATGGTATTCTAAAACTTGAGAAAAAAAATTAAAATGGGCTTACCAGGAGAATAATTACACATGTTAAGGGAATATAGACAAACCAATATTGTTCTCATAAAGAAACAGCCTGTAACAGACAATCTAACAGCAAGAAGCTCCTTATTAAAACAATGTAAACAATCAGTTGAAGAGACTGTAGTGGATATACCCAGAAACACGGCTTGTATGAACTTTACTGAACAAAATATTTGAGATTTTCTTTCGCCCTGTCTACTGGCTATACATTCTGCTTGTGCTTCTGACTGTACAACATAAACTACAGTCATCATCCGTGCGTTAAATAAGACGCGTTTCTCAAATCAAATTTCAAAAGAATCATGTGACAATAACTGTCACCTGAATTTTAAATGAGCATTTTCCTATCATGTTCTTCTTCCTCGACACAATGCAATGGCACACTGTTTTATGTAATTAGAGAAAAGCCAAGAGGTTAAAAATATACAACACAGTTTAAGTAGTTGGGTTGGAGAGAAAGGATTGCAGACTGAAAGATAAATAGATGACGCTATGTTCAAAACAGACACAAGAGTGGTGAGTGAGGCTGTAGAGATGCCACAACTAAGAGTGTAAACCCTCAGTTATCAAGGAGTCAGCTAACCTAAAGACTTTGACACAGATTCCTGCCCCTGCTTTTCTGATCAAACACACAACAACGCCTCTGATCCTTCACCTGCCCCTCCCTGGAGGCTCGACCACCCCACAATATCACAGGATGAAATGCAATCCCTGTGAATAGACAACATGCAAAGTCCAGCCACTATAGGGAGAATGAAGTTCTCCTACTCTGGTATGTGAGAGAAAGATCAATAATGCACCAATTCAGGATATAGATTGCAGTTACAGACATCTAGCCAAGGACTGTTACTATATAAAGCACCATCACCACAACAGAGTTTTTCTTAATAAACAATCTATGTAGGCTCCGCCATATCTAAGGCCAGGCTCAGTCCAGGGCACACTACTGTAAACAGGGCTCTACATAATGATAGTTTTCATCCTGCTTGTGGTCTCTCTCTTCAAAGTCTTTCCACAAGGTTGCTGAGGGGACGCTGGGAATGCTCAAGTACAGCTTAAGTAACCACTTCCCAGCTGGGTGTGTCAACCCTTTCCACTCACACCACTTAGGCCTCACGCCAAATCATTGTAGTGGAAACTCACACCCTTCATTTCACAGAGTTATGTGTCAACTATGGCATTTGTATTCATGGGAAATATTTGCTTGGGAGACAAAGAGAGTGCGATGTGCAATGTTCCATATCCCTCAAGAATGCAATTAAAGTGCATTTGTAGGCTGCGCCAAAAAAAGATATTTTAAATTTGTCTTTCTTCTTGCATAATTCACACAAGGCTAGCATTCCCTGACAGCATATTGTAAGATATTTATACTATACCACAGTACATCATCATTTTGGCACTGTTTTTTTTTCCATTTCTGGTGATAATAATGAAGAATTTATGCCCAAACACTAGGCATTTATTAGCAGATCACTAATGCTCTTAAGCGGTCTCAGGACCTACCTTCAAAAGTGAAGAAGAAAAATTGACGTTTTTATTTTCATACGTATACCACTATGTTGTCATTGTCACTAGATGAAGACTATTGTGCCATTTTGGGACAAAATGTTGGTCCCCACAGGGTAAACCATTCAATTTTAGGGTCAAGACATGACTTTGAGTTATGTTTACAGCCTGGGTTGGATTATGGTCAGGGTCTCCACGTAATATAACAATATATAACAAAAATAAACCTACGTAGGATGTGTTCAAGACTTGGACTTATACTGCGGGGTGTATAAGTTAAAATGGATAAAAATTAACAAATAAATGCACAAAACAGAGCAAATCTGACCCCAAGGACTCTTTAAACCATTTTTTATAACTCCTACAAAATACAATGATCTAATTTATAGTAAAAATATACACTGCTGGTGACCTGCATTTGACCAAAAGCATGTTTTCAGGGTTGGTATGTTGAATGTAAACCAAACCTTGACAATGGGGACCCACAGCTGAGTTGAAAGCATGTCCAAGGGCAATGCAACAGTACACTCAAGATCACATTGGAACAATGTCTACAGTTTTTCTGATTCCTCAAAGATAGCGCTTTTTAGTTTCAGCAATCTCTGTCTATTACTTCTTTAAAGTAATATTTTTTTTTTTTTTTTTTTTTTAATTAAGTGTCCACAATTTTTAAATGAATCCGAACATGGTTTATATACAGTAGATTTTCTAAAGAAAAACAACTAGCAAATAAATAAAGGCATTGAAGTCCAGTGGAATTTTCATATATCAGTATTGGTAATAGTAAATTTAGTTTAATAAAAATGTCAACTGTATTTAAAAGCAAGTAAAAAATGTTCAGAACTCCTACTAACATCGTTTAAGATATTTAAAATTAGTTTCATTTACCTCAGTGTATCCACCTGTTTTACAGCTTCAGTGAAACTGACGGATAAAATACTTGATTTTAAAATAAAATGTTAATGTGCTAACGTAAATACTAAAGTAACGACACATCTTTATAGTTTCTTTACTAAAAAAAATACAAGGTTCTTACCAGGCTTTTCCTGAGGTGTAGGTGACCGAGTCTTCTTGACTAAACAGGAAGTTAAAGTCAGTTCACTTTTTTGTTTACATCTGTCTGTAGAGATCTTCCTAAAGCAGTCATGAATGCGTTTACATAGATTACGACAAGATTCAAACACTCACTTTTACCTTTCCCCTTACTGCCAGTACTGCTCCTTCCACTTGTTGGTTTCTTAGGTGCCATTGTTGCTCTTGGGATTGTTTCATTAATGAAAAGGAGAAAGTTGACATACAAATTCTCTGCAAACAACATGGGTACATTCAGTTATCCAAAGCTATAAAAATAAACATGTTGTCTCCACATTTTTATTTCTTAATGTAACAACTGTCATTGGGGCTCAAACTCAAACAAAAGCCAGACACAAGAGCGCCTTGCAACAGTGCCTCTGTCTTTATTAATGCATGTGGCGACATCTTGTGGTATAGAAGACAATTGTACTTATTTTGCAAGCGATGGTGAAGTAAAAAAGTCTAACAAAATTCACTTAAGTTTTAAATATTTTTACAGTGTGCTCTAATTTCTACTTGCCAAAGTTATTACTATTCATAGAGCATGTTAGTTGAATTCACACCCAAAAATACCTTTAGCAGTTAGAGTCTAGCATTCAAAGTATTAAAATTTCTAATAGATTTTCTGAAAATATATTATGGAATTGTATGAAATGTAAGCATTCTTCTGAAAGATAGCTGCACTGAGAGTATAATTAAATATTACTTTATTTGATTATAACTAATGTAATAAAATATGAGCACTATTTCATGTTTCTGGTCTTGGCAACTGAAATCTAAATTATAATACAAATTTTATCCAGCGTTGGACACTTACGTACAAGTAAAAATACTTGCATATAATATTACATTGCAACATTTAAAATGTTAATTAAATATCAGCAAAATCTACCTGAAGCTTTAAAAGTATAACTGTTTGTATTTCAAAGTGTGACATTATCTATATAACCATGATTAATGCATTACGATTATAAATAATGTATGTGTGAGTGACTTCAGTATTGTAGCTACTCAGTGTGGAGTGAATTTTTTTTACCACTTTATACATTATTGGATAATTTCACCTATAGATGTACCATGTCTTATACACCGATCACCCAGTATATTGTATTACATTATGCAGCATATTTCCTTCCGAAACAACGGATGGTTTAAGTATAAAGCACAATAAAATGGAAACTGTAAAGTAAATCATTGCTGGTCACTTAAAAAATACCTGTAGTTATCCTAACTTACAGCCTATGATACAACATTCAATTCAGCTGTTAATTTAAAAAAATGCAGACAAGTTGCAAACGTCTTATTTTTACGGTTTGTTTTGCTACACAAATTGAAACGATGTAAGCTAACATCACCCGGCTACATTAGCACAATTATCTGGCTAATTAGTAAGGCTAACGTTAATAAAGAAAAACATTGACGACAGAGCTCCACATTCGTACAGCTACTTGAACGGAACAAAGACAATTTATAGACGAATATATGCGTTTTACCGTCAGTTTAAACCATAGTAGCTTGAACTTCTCTTCACACTCGTCAATGGGAAAGTTTGGTTGCCCCTAGTTACAAGAGTAGCAGGGAGGAGGAAGGGGACGTTGACTGACAGGGACAAGAGCCAATCAGGTACCAGCAGTGCGATGACGTGTCCAAATATCTAAATTGTGTTGTGACAGTTTTGCCGGGCTTTTTCAAATGTCTGTTACTTTTCTTTCAAAAAGAATCAGAAACACACACATCTTCATTTTATTATTACAAAGATTGATTTATATTAAGTCGTTTATAAGAAAATAATATGGCCCATTTCTGCCAACTTCACTTTTACTACTACCACTACCACTGCTACTACTAATTATTATTATTACTATTAAGTCCAATGTAAAATCAAATGCAGAGTAAAAGATTTCTATTGTGGTTTTAATAATTCATACTTTGACACTTATGTACCTATGTGACATATATAAACAGTGTTTCATTACTGTATTCTGTGTTATGAAAACCATGAAACTACTATAAATTATTGCTGGCTGCTTAAACTGTACTTGTACTGTAACTGTACTTACCAGAAAACTTGAGTATATATGCAGGCATGTTACAAACGTCCAATATGGACTTGATTCACTGTTATTGTGACAAAGTAAGCAAAAAATATCTTGCTCATGCAACATTAGCATAATATCTAGCTCATTGATAAGGCTTACATTAATGAGAAAGACATATATATAGAGAGAGAGTTACTGTGACTTTGAAACAGTTCACAATTTAACAAAGTTACACAGAGACCCTTTAAGACAAAAACATTCTTGTCAAGGATCTACCATAAAAATATATTAACATTATTCTCCACTTGTCCTGATCATAGCTCCCTCATATTACCAACTTTCAAGATGTTAAACGACAGTTTGTTTATCACAAAGAATTATTTTCCATATAATAAGTGTTGAGTGAAAGTTATTATTATCACAGTCTGGAATATATCAGTGGTTATCGGCCACAATGACTGTGATACATTATTTTTGTGCAGTGCCAGATTAAAAATATGCTTAGGATTTTTAAGCCATATTAAATACTGATACTTTTACTGACCATAACCACCAAATATTTATTCATTGTCAGTATTAAAATCCTTTAAAGGTCAGTTTGTTTATATGATACCACTGTTGTTGTTTTTAAAAAACAAAAAACAAAAACAAAAACACAAAAAAATTATTGCTCAAATCATAAGTGGTAAGTGTTTTTTACTGTTATTATTATTATCATCACAGTCTGGAATATGGCAATGATTAGCAACAACATTGATTCTGCTGCATTATAATTTTTGTGGAGTATTTGATTTGAAAAAAACAAAACAAACAAAACTCTCACTTAGGTCGTCTTTAAAACATCTGCCATAGAAAACATTCTGCATTACTATTATTTTCCACTTTCACAGAATAGATATTTAAACCATCATCTATCCTGATCATCACTACCAAATATTTACTAATTTTTTAACCCTTTAAATGCCAGTTTGTTTTTATAATGCCACTGTTGTTTTTTAAATGAAAGAAAACAAAGACAATGAAATATTTTCCAAATAGCAGATGGTAACTGGCAGATTCTTTTTTAAATCACAGTCTGGGATATGTCAGTGGTTAACCACAACACTGACTCAGATAGATTATTCTTTATGCAGTCTCAGCTTTTTAATAAAACCTCACACATAGGATCTTAGAGAACAAGCTGTTCTAGTGCAGCATATGTTTTTTAGTTGTATATCTGTATGTTGTTTAGTTGCGTATCTTTAAGTGGAAAATTAAGTTGCTAAATAGTTGTGGCAAAATGCCTTAAATGTTTACTGTAATGCTCAATGTATTTACAAAACTTTTTCTGCTTTATGCTGTCAGTGTGGACCTTCGTGGTTGCTAAGGAAGCAGAGCTCCACCGGTTTGTTTAGATCTAGTGCTGCCACCCAGTGGATCAAAGGAGAACTGACACCAATCACTGGAGATGTGAAGATGTGCTTCTGTGACGAAATGTTTTAGAATAATGATCACAATAATAATGTTTAAAGAAATTACACATGCACACAGACACAGGTTGCCAAAAAACACAACCTCAGCATTAGAGAACAACCCACTCATGCACCGGGGCCTGGCAGCCCGCTCATCGATCAGACAAAGCACAATTATGCACGTGCGCAAAAATACTAAATGCAATCTAAAATTGTGATAAGATAGAACAAACACTTGTCTAGATCATCATGTTATATGAGTTAAAACAAGAAGAAAAAAAACATTTTTGAGATCATGTTAATGTACAATAGGGAGAAAGTTTTGTGATAGAAGATAAAGTGATGTGTTGATATGGCAACAAGGTTTAGCCCCCAAATAAATGGGTATCTCATAACAAAGAGAACATGTTGTAAAACTGCGAAAACACCTAGTTGTACCTTGATGTTAATCTAATACTTCCAGACATCTTTGTTAGTGTCTGTCTGTCTGTGTTGGTGTGTAACACTGTGACATCATAGTGCCATTACATTTGTGTGAACAGATAACTGAACACTCATCGTGAATACAAGAGACAGATTTGAGACTTGGATAAAATGAAAGTGACTGTTCATCAGTGGATGACATATCCAATACAATGGGGGACATGGTGAGAAATCTTAACTTTCAATCATACACACAGCTGCACACAAGGTGAGCTTATGTTTTTATCTCCATCTTTCCCTCCTGATGTAATACTTGATGTAATGTGTTGGATCAGCTGTTCGGGAGATGATAAAAGTTCATGTAGTTACACATCCTAAATGTATCAAGTGACGGGTTTATCTGCTGTTTGACTAATGCCAGGTTGAAGATTTAAGGCATGGTTGTTGAACAGTAGCATCAAGTACTATTACTGTTAATAGTTTGAATTTTACAGTGCAATCACAAGGATTTACTGGTGAGCAAAAGGTGCCTGGTTGCTAAATGCCGACTGTTCTTTAATTTAAATGTAGGAATCATATGCTACCAGGGCTAATTTCTGAACAAAGGGTGATCCTGCAGGTGAATGTTTGAATACGCTGTCCAGAGCAGGTCAGTTGCTAATGTGTGATTGTTTCTCTTTAACATGGAAAACTAGAGATATTCTATTGCTCATGAGCTCCTTTACCACAGCATAGTTTGTTCCTTGTGCATGGTGACAAGTTTGAAAGTTACTACACACCCATTCATGCATATTGGCAACCAAGCAAGAAATAACCATAATGCAAAGTTAATTGCAAGAAAGCTCATCCCTAATTTTAGGACTTCTAAAGCCGCGTCTTCAGTAAAAGGTCCATGCATGAAGAAAGAGGTGGTGACATCGGCTTGCACCTTGACAATATGGAGGGACGTTTTAAGACATGGAACTGTCTGGAATGAATTTTCTTTAGTCAAACTGTATTTAGCTGTGTTGTCTCTGCTGTGTTTTGTTAAGTTGGTTAAGCAAAAAACCAAATTAAAGTCAGTTTTTATTTTGAATCACGATCACTAAAAGAGGGGTTATAACAAATGCATTTTAAGTCCTTCTTTATATGCAGCCCTAACTTCCACAATAAAAGCATGCAAGCCCTATGTTTAATTTATCAAGGTATGTGTTCTCCAGACAGCAAAAACCTAGTGAAATTTTACATAACAGCAACTTCCCAAATTAAGTGGATGTCCTGATTGGCAAACCCACCTGCTTGAAGAAGGTGTGGGTCAACAGTTCAGATGCAAACAGTGTAAAGAAGACAAAAACAGAATCAGCACCAGCTTTAAAGTCTGTGTGTTTGTACATGATTGAAATAATCACTGATCAGTTGTCAGATACTGATTTGAAGACTGCAATGCCTCAGACTGGAAGAATCTCCGGAGAGTGGTGAGGACTGCAGTGAACATCATCGGAGCTGCACTTCCTCCCATCAAAGACGCTGCACACAAACGCTGCCTGACTAGGGCTCAAAACATCTACAGAGACCCACACAACCCTGCCATGGTCTGTTCTCCCTGCTACCCTCAGGCAAGCGGTTTCGCAGCATAAGGAGCAGAACAGCCAGATACTGCAACAGCTTCTTCCCTCAGGCCATCAGACTCTTGAACTCACAACAGTCCCCACCATCCTCAAATCCTAAGCACTTACAACTGAGCTGAAGTGCAATAATTTTTTGTGATATATATTGTGTATAAAATATGTATCGACACTGTGCAATATGCACATCCATCCATCCATTTTCTATACACCGCTTAATCCTCACTAGGGTC
>NW_007577762.1:432068-493774 GCF_000690725.1 Stegastes partitus
GCTATGCTGCACTATAGTATGCTGTACTATGCTATGCTATTCTATGATACGCTACTATACTATGCTATACTACACTATGCCATACTATACTGTACTACACTATGCCATACTATACTATACTATACAATACTATACTATACTATACTATACTATACTATATAATACTATACTATACCACAATAAATTTCATCTGAGTTTAAGTCTCAGTCTTTCCAGGTCCTACTGAGGACAACATCACAGGGGAAGGAGACACAGAACACAGTAGACTAAAGCTGAAACACGTACTGACTTCTGAAATATGCCATGAGAAAAGGCACAACAGCTCTATTTGGAAATAAGACATTAGAAAAGTAAGTAAGATACTTTTTCAGCAGCTTAGTTTAAGCTCATATGCAGGACAAGTGGAGCACATGAGAAGCTGTGTTGATCTAGAAGGTTGTGACCCGTGGCAGCTCCAGGGCTCGGTGGCTGCTGGACTGTGGTGGTTCACATCAGACGGTGGACTTTAGCTCCGCCCCCTGCTGCTCTGGTCTCTCTCCAGGCGAGGTGCGGCTCACCTGGACGAGCCTGTTCTCATCGTCTGAGCAGTTTCCTGGATGGACGGCTCAGCTACTGTGGAAGTTTAGCCGAGTATAATTACATTTAGTCTTGACCTCCAAAGTGAAAACAACAGCGGGAATAATGAATTTCAATTGAGACGACGACATTTTGACGTCGAGTTCACGTCGAGCAAACAGCAGGTGGATGCAATTAGAAGTTGATTAAGCTGCTGCGTCGGTGAGTAGCCTATCAGCTAACGCTGCCTTTCATTTAGATCAGGTTGTTTTCGCTGGTGCTTTGGATTTACAGGACACTAGTTTAACCCTGACAAGACAAATAATGTGTATTTGACAGCAATGGGGGAACATGTTTGTGAACGCGAGCTGCTATTTATTATTCAACAGTGTTCAGGTACACCTGAATTCATTTCCTCTTCTCGGGCACTTGATGAATATTCTGCCATTTGTTAAGTGCAAAGACAATGAAAGTAGAACTAGTAGAGCTTCCCATTAAGTGTTTTTTTCAATTATTACTTTGTTTCCTTGTTCTTTATAATAGGAAGACAAACAAGAAAGATTAACCTTGGCGCTTCCCAGTCTGTGATTTTATTCCTTGTCGTGTATATGAATAGACAATATGTTATAAACAACATGAAGCTGAACACAACAACACTAAGGACTTAAACTGTACAATATTCATATCCCTGACTCACTGCTAAACAGAAGCTAAACACTGTAAGCTTTGCAAAGAACAGATTAATTACAGGTATTCTCATAAATATGACCAGATGAGTTGTTTATGGAGCTGAATAGCTGGACTGTCTGTTGGTTTGACTTTTTTTTTTTTTAAATTCTAGCTCAGCCAACTCCTTGTTTTTTCCAGCGTTTCTGCATGGAAATGACCTGTATTTTAACCATTTTAGATATGGAGGAGTCCAGTGACTTATATGACTCGTCTGAGACAAATGACCCCCCTGCCTGGGAAGACCACCAGGCACAGCATCTGGACAATCTGGACGCAGTGGAGCGTCTCAGGAGGAAGATCAAATACTACTTCATGAACCCCTGTGAGAAATACCACGCTCGTGGACGAAAACCATGGAAGCTCACATTGCAGATCGTCAAAATTGCCATTATTACCATCCAGGTACATAGTAGTCTTAGATATAACAGAACCAGTTGTGATATATTTTTTTCTTGTTTCAACATCCTCATAACAAATGCCTTCTTTCCATCCCAGTTGGTGTCTTTTGGGCTGAGCAACCAGATGGTTGTCACATTCAAGGAGGAAAATCTGATGACATTCAAGCACCTCTTTTTGAAAGATTATGTTGACGGAGGCATGGATACGTATGCTGTTTACAGACAGACAGATGTTTATGATCACATCGACTACATTCTTAAACAGGTAACTGAATTTTACTTTTAGTGAAAAAAACCAATAAGGCATGATTCGGCTACCATTTGTTTGGTTGTGTGACATCGTTGATCTTTTCCTTTTTCTTTGTGTTACTGTAAATTATTGTTGAATTTTACAACTCTACATGCTTATATGGCCTCAAAGGCAACCTCTTGTCATGGGACTGGACTTTGTTCATGTCATTTGTTATGCTGTGATCCATCATGACACAGTTAATCTAATTTGCTGCAGTTACTGTCTTCATAAAGTTAGCTTTCCACCATGCACACATTTTTGATGTTCACCCAAATGATGGTTGACACACTTTTCAGTTTTATAACAAATTTTTTCATGTCTTAATTTCCAGTATGGACATCTGCACAACATCACAGTAGGCAATCATGAATATGAGAAAAATGGTAGCGTCTACACCCCGCTGACAGTTTGTCAGGACTACTACAGGAACGGTACCATCTACCCTGGAAATGACACCTTCGAAATTGATGCTCATGTGGACACTGGTAACTATGTTTAGTGTTTATAGAGATAATGGTAAACAGGGGTGGAGTGCTTCTTGTTTAGGTGGCAGAGCTCACCTGTGGTGCCCATGCACAGTCGTGTTGTGGCTTGCTTCTCAGGTTATGTAACCACTGTTCCTACGGTGGCAAGTTTATGCACATTAGTCTACTATAACTGACCACGGGATCAAATGTTACACTGACCCGTCAAATACTTCATGAAGTCATTATGTTGCAACTCATTTACAAAAAGAACGGCTTAACACTCTCATGTGAAGGATTATATCTAGCAGTCAAATGACTCTGGCAGACTGTGAGTCAACATTCTATTGAAGCTATTTTTGTGAACAATAGCGTTGCAACCCGACTTTAGAACCCAATGTTGATAGCCTCTAGCATTAATAGTGACAAATGAGGTATATAGACATAAATAAGCGCTTCAAATAAGTTTAAAGTTATGTTATTGTATTAGTAGTAGGTTTTTAGCTGGTCCAAAAATGAAAAGATTTTTCACTGCCTTTCATTTTGTGAATCAGCGCACCTTAAATGTCAAAATGACAACTCTGACCATTTTGCTTTTATTGACACTCTTGCTTGACATATGCTTTAGTGATGGTTGGATTTTCTGTTGCTTAAAAATGTAGCTGATATACATGACAACCAGATTGTGCAAACTGTGATATTCTGTTTCCTCACTTGGAGGGAAAAGTGACAAAATGTTGCTGCAGCGCGCTCTGGCATCGATGCTGGCAATATACTGGGAACACAACAACTTCCACCAATACTCGCAATACGCATACTCTTTTTTTTTTTTTTTTTTCATTGTGTAACCAAACTGAAGATGTCAACAGTGTGAAATACCACACAGATTATGAAGGAAATATTGTATATAGCCACTATATATGACCAACATCATCTTTAGATTCATGAAGTAGTCAACAACAGATGTGTCCATGTGCTTTGCTTTGTTAACTGATGGAATTTTTTTGCTATTTTAATGCATTTGAGACCAAATTGTGTTGACACACTGCAAATGCCTCTATTCATCTACCATAGTAATCCATCTTATAGCACAGGCACTCAATTAAATACAAATAAACAACAGCCCATCATTACTTTAAGGCACAAAGATCAGTCCGTCCAGAATATTTCTTCTTCAAACAGACTTCCATAGGAAAGGCAGACTAATACTTCTCACCACTGCAGAGAAGTTCATAAGCATTACCAGCCTCAGCAATCGGCAATATGAAGCCGGTTGACAGAATAAAGAGTGCACATCTGTTATCAAAGCAAAAAGAGGTGACTCCTCAGTGATTAATTGTGATGAACAGAGAAAGAGATTTCTCATCAGGTTTAATTTTGCTGTCATTTTTTTTTGTGTCTGTGTTGCGGCCTGTCTCTAACAGAGTGCTTCAAAGTGTATCCGATGTACAACCCATCATTGTATGAAGTGCTTCCAGAATTTGAACTGTATTTCAAAAGGTTTGTAAACCACGTTGTATTCTTCGACTACATTTTGTACCCTTGCAGTTGTATATGATTTGAAAGCCCATGTCAGTTTCTGTACCTGCTCTGTCTTTCAGGATGGTCTCTGTCAAGCTCACATTTGTTCTCAAGGCCATAAACTTGCAGACAGTGAGACATCGGGAACTGCCAGACTGCTACGACTTCACTGTTATCGTATGTCACTTGACCTGTCTTCGTGGCTCAGAAAACACAAGAGGATCACATCAGACTAGCAGTGATGTGACATATGTGATCGCTTCATTGCTGCCTTAACGTTGACACTGATTCCTTGTGACACTGCACCTGTTGACACAGCACAGATTGGAGTTCAGATAAGAAAAGTGAAAAGAGTCTGTGTGAATCCTGTCTTTATTAACAAAGCTAATTTGCGCACACAAAGAGCGTGTTAAAAGGAACGTGTTTGCACATGGCGGCTGCTGTTTAGACAGTTAAAGGTTAGCTCAGCAGGTGAATGTTAAGCTTTTAGGTTTGGCTTTAAGGATGTCGAGCTTTTTGAAAACTGTCTTTAATCTCCTTGAAATATTGCTATCTGGTCAACAGATAACTTTCAACAACCGAGCTCACAGTGGGAGGATAAAGATTGACCTGGAAAATGATGTGGACATCAATGAATGCAGAGACTGGAAAGTAAATGGAGCATGTAAGTTTGCTGATTTTGGTACTTACAAAGGAGTGTCCTGCATTGCTTTAAGCCCATGATGTTTCGGAATGCTTAAGAGTTAAGAGCGAAGAGTTTAAATTTTAACTTGACACTGAGAAAATAGTTTTAAGTTGATGTTCATCTTGTTCGGATGAAAGTAATTTTTAAATTTCTATTCCCTCAGCTGCTCGAAACATATGGCTGACTGTGCTGTTTGACTGCCTCATCATTATAACGTGCATCATCTCTTTCACCCTCTGCACACGCTCGGTCATCAATGGGGCTCAACTCCAATTTGTGAGTAAAATAAACTGACTTTGCTCAGTGCAAAGAAAGGATGTGATTGTCTGATATACATTAGGTCACTATATGTGGAAATGGATGGAAGTCAGTGCCAGAAAACCTTTTATACCTCATTAACATCAATGAAAGATGAAGGTCACAACATTTTTAACAACAAACATATTCATACTTAGTTTGACTTGTTCGTGACATTTCATTCAACCTATTTGTGAAAAGGTGTGTTATTTATGTGTGCAACTGCAGCTAAGAAGAAGCTTGTCATGTCAGTGTTTGATCTCCAAGTATATCTTGTCTATACTTTGCCTTATCTCAGAGGATGTAGAGGTCCCACATGACAAAATCTAGTTTTATTGGGTTTTGTGATTGCTATAAACTTGGAGGTGTAAAATAAAAGCTGTTAAGATATGAAGACATTCACTTCATCAATTATTCAAGCCCCCTGTCAGCTAGACAGCCTTCCAGCTTTACAAGCCAGGGAGAATTTTACAGCAGCTGACGAATCAAAAGTTGTCTGGCTCAAAACTTTGCATAATCCCACGACCTCACTGTCCGCTGCTTCCACGTGAGCCATTCAGAATGAGCAGCTGCCTCACGGTCCAACTGGTTTGTTTACGTTCTGGAGCTGCTCCTGTTAATTATAAAATGCCTCAGCCATGTGCAAACACACTGAATGTTCCTCAGTGTACAAGAGTGAACACAAGAGGCTTCATGCACGCCAGCATCTGACGAACTGAAGTGGATTACTTTTATTATTGATGGCAGTGAAAACTCATAGTGTTAGCATGTTACCATCAAGTGTAATAATATGTCCACAGGTCAGAGCTCTGGGGAAATGATAATGCTGAGGGACATTCAGAGATGTTGGAAAGTTTAAAACCAATAAACAAGGACTGGGTGGATTACTGTATTTTCATGTCGCCTGTTGTGCGACCTCGTCCTCCCTCATGTTTGCATCCATTTGCCAGTCTTCCGCTATCTGTGCTCACACAGCCAACTTCGTGTAAAGCTGTTCTCATTTACATAGTTTGCTGTTTCTGTTGTCAGACAGCGGATTAAGTATGAAATAGTGACCGAGCCTTTAAAGCTACATGTTAACCTTTAACCAGCAGTCACTTCTCAGCCATTTCACTAAAATACTGGTTTAATAACTGCAGCGTTGTCTGACAAACTCACTGTACACCCAAGTTAAAAACAGCAGCTGTTCTATAAATTCAGTAGTATTTCCATACAAAATGAACCCTCAGAGAGAAATATAGCATTGTCAAGGCTAAAACCAGGGGTTATACAGATAATTAATCATCTTTGCAGTATTTTGAGCTGAAGAAACAAAAGTTACATTCTTGGGACACGTGAGACTTTTTACTTTGCTGTAAAGAGGTACAGTATGGGACCTTTAAGTTAGCTGTTACTTCTTGTTGATGCTGATTTAATGGATGTTGCAGTTTTCCTTTGCTTTTGGATTAATTAAATGAGCCTCTGTAATCTGTCCTGTCTATCTCTGTTTAATATGTTTACATTAATTTTTAAAAATTGGCCATAAAATTGAACAATACTGATGGCTTCCTTGCAGAGATTCTTTTTTATTATTATTATTTTTTTTTCTGGCCTTTTTGTCTTTATTAGTCAAGATAGTGAGAGAGTGAGACAGGAAAGGGGAGAGGACCTGCAGCACAGAGTCGTGAGCGACCCCTGTTCATGGGTTGCCCGCTCAACCAGTTGAGCTATAGGGGTGCCCCCTTGCAGAGATTCTTAATGCAACCTACATTTTTCATTTCTTCTGAACAGGAATACGCCCACTACTGCATGAAATACTGCAGTAAAGAGGTGCCATTGTCGGACAAGTTGGAGTTTGTGAACGGCTGGTATATCCTGATCATTGTCAGTGACACACTGACCGTGATTGGCTCCATTCTCAAGATTGAGATCCAGACTAAGGTAATGAGGATTCGATCACCGACATTTATTTATGGTTTAGTCAGCTCGTAGTGTAAACTGCAGTGGCAGGCCATGTATTTTACTCGTAGACCTTCAGTGGCAGCCTAACTGAATCAAACCACCTCTTAACACCGTCATTATGACGCCACAACTATAGAAACAATCAGTATTATGCAGAAAGGCAGCATAACAGGACGTTGCATTGCAGGCAGGTATCTTATGTAGTGAGAATGAATGCCATCACTAAAGCAAGAAACCCAGTTAAAACTATTCAACAAGTCTCCATTAACTGCAGCCACAGCTGCACCATATACATCACATCTAACAGGAGCATCAACATCAACCCAGTTAATGACAACAATATATATTTTACTCACCAAAACTTGTGATTATTTGAACACAAACTCCATCCTCCTTTCTTTCCTCATGAAGAGTTCAATAACTCGGTAGAGCAGGTAGTCCGTGCGTTTCACTTCCAACAATAAGTCCTGTTCTGTCTCCATGGAGGCTAATGCTGAAAGTCAGGTCTGTCCAGATGTGTTTCTGGCATAAGTTTTAATTCTCTTTAGGGTGAGAATGTCCGCCTGCCTAACTAAAAAGAAAGCAAAAAAACAGTACTTTTATGATAAAGTTTTAGCTTGTGCAGGTCGCTACAGATGCTTTGGCTGAGCTCTCTGACCATCCAATCAGAGGACGTTAAAATGCTGACGCTATCATAGGCCAGCTAGCTGGCCCTGGGGCCACCAACTCTCAATCTGATTGGTTAAAGCAACAGTTTCATTTCAATGCATTTTAAGCTTCAGGAGCCTGTACTTTTGATTCTGAAGGCCTCAGAGCAGATTTCTTTGACCCTGGCAACACATGATGGCTGAAATATGATTGGATAAAAGCTCTACTATAATCATAAACTGCTTGAAGCACCACAGCCCAGAGACACTAAAAAGAATGATGGAAAAATATTACAACATAAGTCAGCGATTCTGATAGAGCTTAGGCCAGCAGAGAAGGCCTTGCTGGCCCTGATGGCACTCCACTGGTAAACTGCAGTGCCTTTCATTGCTTCAAGTTGTATCAGAATATTTGTTCATGTTTCGGTATTTCTTGAGTTCATCACTCACATTTTTGGAACCTTGTTTTCCAGGTCCTCACAAGCTATGACGTGTGCAGCATCTTCCTTGGCACAGGCACCATGTTGGTCTGGATTGGGGTCATTCGTTACATGGGCTACTTCAGAAAATATAACGTAAGACCAGATTTTATTGGTACAAATGCAGGAGATGTTAAGTTGTTTTAGTGTCACATGCAGTGCAATAAGTTAACGTTGCCGTGTTGCAACCACCCCTACAATCTTTTCTGGTTATCCTTTGATGAAGATACAGCAGTGTTAAAATGTTAGACACAATTAAAGAGCAATTAAAGGCTCTGAATTAATTAGTGTGCTTTCCCAACCTGAGCAGCATGTGATTCAGCTTCATTTTGCAGGACGATGCTCAGAAAACCTGTTCAGTAGATGAACTTGAAAACAACCCTCGAGAATCAAATTTTGATTTCACATGAATGATTAGCGACCAAATGATGGAAAGATAGAAAAAACATAGTGACTGTTGGGGGACTTTAACTGCTGCTAATTTTTGTTTTTCTTTATTTTTTTTAGAAAACATAGCTGCAGTTATTAAAATATGATAGAGACTATGTATTCATGTGGCCACTTCAGCCTGTACTTCAATGTAAAAATCTTTTCTCGCTGTCGCACCACATGTTGGCAGTTTTTAAAACACAAACTAGCTTTAGGGCCACAAAATACATTCCCAATTTATCAGTGAAGCATCAAAGGACTGCTCTTTGACATGACATGCTTAGAAAATTTGATGTGGAAGGTTTTTGCAAGGCTCGTTCAGGATGATGACAGCTCATCATAGAAAACAAGGCGCAATTAACTTGAAGGTCTTCTCACAAAGTAAATAGATTCTATTGTAGTCCTGACACTCATCTCCAGTGTACATTTTATCAGATCTATTACCGTCATGTGTTCTTTGGCCATTTCCAGATTCTCATCCTGACACTGAGGGCAGCTTTCCCAGTTGTTATTCGTTTCATCTGCTGCGCTGGAATCATCTACCTGAGTTACTGCTTTTGTGGCTGGATCGTCCTCGGCCCATATCATGAGAAGGTACCAAATGTTTACATCATTTAAAAAAAAAAAGTTAAATAAAACCTGTGGGATTGAGCAGAAGTCAGATTTATATATATTTTTTTCAATTCTTGTAAATTAAATAAAATAAATAAATATGATCAAACTGAACTAACCGGCTGCTCTGTGACATTTAGTTCCGGACCTTGAACACAGTGTCGGAGTGTCTGTTCTCACTGATCAACGGAGACGACATGTTTCCCACCTTTAAGAACATGAAGCAGAAGAGCAGCCTGGTGTGGATCTTCAGCCGGGTCTACCTCTATACCTTTGTGTCGCTTTTTATCTACATGATCCTGAGCCTCTTCATCACAATCATTACCGACACCTACGACACCATCAAGGTGATGATTAATCTTGTTTTCAGATATTTGTAACCCACCATCAGTTGTTTTTCATTCTATTATGTTTTAGTAATTTGTGTGCTGCACTGAAGCAGAGAAGAGAAAATCTGATTTACAATTACTCTAGCAAAATATGCTTATTGTTTGATTGCTGTTTCTAAGAGAAGTTTAATCCTTGATTCAGACACTCTAGAAATCTTAACAACCACACTCTTGTTTTAACTAACGCGACACTCTGACTCACATTATCCAGCAACAGCAGCAAAGTGGAACCCCAACGTCAGAGCTACAAAAATTCCTTTCAGTGTGTAAAGATCTGCCGAATTCTGGTGTGTTCAGACTTGATGAGAACAACAGCTGCTTCTTTGAGTGCTGGATCAACAGGTGAGATGAGTAACATCAAGAGTTATTGTTTGGGTCAAGTGATAGTATC
Organism: Stegastes partitus; assembly: GCF_000690725.1. NCBI lineage: Eukaryota > Metazoa > Chordata > Actinopteri > Pomacentridae > Stegastes > Stegastes partitus. Next base: position 441,898 of record NW_007577762.1, read on the forward strand.
AGGACTTTCTCACTTTTGTTTAATGTCATCACACCTATTTGGAAGGCCCCTTATTAGAAGTAATAAAACTAAAAATGCAAGTGCAATGTGTCAAGACACTTTCCTAATCTGTATTCCCTACTCATAACATCTAATAAAATCTAAGCTGAGCTATTTTTCTCATTTCAGATGCAGGAAGCGCCAACATCAAGAGCGGCTGACTTCAGAGGCATAGAAAGTCTTTAATGTGGAGATACTAAAAGGCTGCACTGTAGAAATAATAACCTAATAATTAATGTGCACTTTAAACTGTTATATTCAGTTGTAGTGGGTTACAGGGTCTGAAAAGCTTTTTTCCTTCTTTACCAGTACAAGTTTGCTTTGCTGAGGATCATTTCTTTCAGTGCTGATGACTGGACCCATGATAAAGGCAAAAGATAAAGGAATCTAAAGTCTGGTCTCAATATGATGCACTAAATTGGGAAATACTTTGTAAATACACTTATTTATATTAATACTGTGGATGAAGAATTTGTGACGGAAATTTGAAATGACATTGTGTTTTTACAAAGCATGTCACTTTGGAAAGACTCCAACGTTGCACACTCGAGATACTGTATCAATGTTCAATAAATAAGCTGAAATGTACATTAAATGAGATTTTATTTCTCCATTGTGAGGAGAATCATCAGTATAAAAGCTATGACATTTTTTTTCCCCACACACTAGTTGATCTTCTGTAAAATCCTGTTACAATGCAGAAAAATCCCATTTCAGTATTTAATACAAGAACCCATACAACAGTTAACACTGTAAAACTGACAAGTCTTTAAAAGCAATATCTGGAAGCAGATATTGTAAATGGCTCCACTAGTCACCAGTGTAGCAGTGGATGTGGCCTTTTTTATTTCCCAGAGGAGATTTGCCATTTGACCCTGTCATGAGTTACTGCTGGGGAGGTCTGGCATCAATTCAAACCAACATGAAGTTGTAAATGGGCAGGGCAGGCCAAGCATTGTTTCAGTTTGCTTAATTTCAGAACCTTGGGTATATAAAATATCTTTTGTTTATCATCAAAAAATCATCTGTGAACCACCACAGCTCAGCTTGTACGAGTCACTTGATGCAAGCCTCCAGAGTGGGCAGATGTCACTGGTACACTTGAGGTTCCTGATAAAAGCAGTCAACTGTGACACCCCCCAAAAAAGGTGGCTACCTAAAAAAAAACACAGGCAGCTCTATAAAAAGTAGTTCTCAAGTCTTAATCCTAAATTTTCCCAGGCCAGTTTTGTATTTTTGACTCCATGAAGCGACCCCTCTGATCGTGGCAGTCTGACAGGAAGGTTGTCGGGAAAATCCAAAAAGGCAGGAATCACGAGTATTGTTGGTTACAAAAAACAAGATGATTAAAAAAGAAAAAGAAGCTTGGTTACTTCAGTTGATATCCTGAGATAAAATGGGGAAAAAAAAATCACACTTGGAAGTCAGTCTGGTTTGGACTGTGTGACACCAGGGGGAGGTGGAACTCGCTGCTCCTCCATTCTGTTCGACTGGGAATGTAGGATGAGACTGAAAAAATCTTCATCTGGTACAGTTGGTCCCTTATTTGTAGACGGTGGAGCAGCACACCTCTGGTCATTCAGTCTGGAGCCCTAGAACACAGTGCAGACAGCACAATTACTAGTCTGTCCACTAAAAATACATGCATTAGTGTTTTAAGTGCTTTATCTAGACAATTCTACAGATTCCCTGGTTTCAGCAGTTAAACTGAATACTGTTTGTGGGTTGCATTGTTAGTTGAACAACATGTTCAGAGAATATCAGCCATGGCTTCAGGAAGTTGTGTTGTGACTTTTTACTATTTTTCATGTATTTTATAGATTCATAGATTTTCATGAGACTGACTTTCCGGGCCCATAAAATAAAGCCTTACCAGATTTTAAGAGTTATCTGTAATGTGGAAAACACAGCCTGTTATGGACACAGGTCTGTATTCTCATAATGGCTGGAGCAGCATGTGATGTTCTGGATGTCTTTTTCTCACCTGGCACTTCACTAGCATGTCAAAGAAGACATCATCTCCCTCAGGCTGCTCAGCACTGGCCTCGAGGCGACCGTACAGGGAGGGTGTGTGAGGGGTATCTGCACTGGAGATGGGTGCTGCAAAGAAAAACAAACATTTGTCAACATGTGAGTGGCGATACTGCAGGTTGTGTGTTAAAAATGGCCAGTGCCTGATACTCTATCACCTTGTGACGGGACTTGTTCTGTGCTGGAGGTGGAGGGTGTACGAGGCGGGTTGGAGGTGCTGAGACGCAAGCCAGGAAAATGGCTCAGGTTTACTCGTTGGTCGTCCAGACGACGGGCCTGGGAGCTGGCCAGCAGCTCCAGGAAATGACCAGGATCCTGCAATGGTGTTTCGCGCTCCGAAACGGCTAGAAAAAGATATTATTTTCTTTAGCAAATTGAGGACAACGGATTATTATTGGTCACAGTGAGTTGTGTCATTTACTCCGACCAGTATTTTATTCTGATTTCAATGTCAGTGAATGCAGGTAAAGGAGGACGAGAGATGTTCCGAGTTCAATTATTCTATAAACATAAAGCAACACTCCACCTAAAAACTGTTTTCAAAGCATCAAATATTCTCCACAGACTTGAAAGTTGGCAAGAAAAAATGTTTTCCTTCATGGGGTATGAAGGCTGTTTGGATTCATGGCTGTTAGCAGCAAGTTTACAGCATCAAAAAAGTCAAAAAATGCCATTGTACTCTTTAAAGAGTGAGACCAATAATTTCAGTGGAGTATCACTTTAAGTCATCTGACACAACACAGAGGATTAACAACATCTAACATGTAAAGGGTACATTTATGGACGTGATGCATTCACACCATATAAGGGCAGGGCCTTCTCTTTACCAGAAACAGGCTGTTCTAACAGATTCACAATATGATGAGCTGTTGGCTTGTCAGCAATGAATGAAAAACATGTAGCTAAATAAGAGAGCCTTTCCGTTTAGCCAAATTCATTTCCATGATTTCACTTGTATTTAACCACAGAAAATAAGTCAGGAAGGTTTACATTGCATATGGTGTGAGAAGCGACAAAAACACAGGGCTGACTCACATTTGGCTTCAGATACAGATAGGGTGGAGGAAGGAGAGGGGTGGGCAGGGACATGGCTCTGGCCATCAAGTGTACACCTTTGGTCGTCCATTCTGTTGCCCTGGAAACGAGAGAGGAGGTCGAAAAAGCCATCCTCCCCAATAGTATCCCGTGATCCCAGCTGCAGCGAACAAAACAAACAGGTTTAATAACATTAGAAAAAAGCTTCAGATAATCAAGGTTGTTGGAACACGTAAAGCACGTAATGAAAACAAACACTGTCCTGTTAAGGTTTCTATCCACAGCTGATAGTTGACTATTAAATCATAATTTTTTTTTTAAAAAAGTAAATATTTCTGGGAAACTGTGATGGACATTTTTGATGTGGAACATTTGTAACAGCTGTTGCCTTCTGTAGGGAAGACTTTAAATGAAATAAAATGTATATTTTACAATTCATGCCTTAATTTTAATGTTCAGTTTTCAAGGGGAAACCAAACTTTGCTGCAGAGTTAGATAAAGGCATGGGTTTGCTCTGGTGCAGTACATTTAAATACAGTTGTATTTTTTCTTTACTTTATAGTGCTATTGTCATAAGTTTTTCTTCTTTTCAATCATTACGGTTTAATCAGGTTTATTTTATTTTTCTCACTACAGAATGTGCACATTGAACATTGCTAGAACTATGCACATCACAAATAAGTACGTACATTTATGCTAAGTTTAAGTCACAGTGTACAATTTGGAAATCAAAATGGATTACAAAGCTTTTTATTTTGTATAAATTGACTTCATTTTGAAGCAGGTTATGTGTTATCAGCTACTGTAACTCAGAAATACCTTAGGAGACGTTGATGTGTCGAGGTCGGGAGCTGTGTGCTCAGTGCGGTTTTCTGGCTGGTCTTTAGGAGGTGACTTGTTGTTCTTCTGCTTCTTGCTTTTTAGTCGGTGGAAGAGGAAAAGCTTAGTGGAGGCCTTGATTGTGTTGTTTTTTGAAGACCCAGGAAATGTATCCTCCTCCCAGTCCTGTACATACAAGGACCATGCAGATTGATAAGTTTAAACATCACAGACAGATTCATGTCGAAACTTTAATGTTGTATCCACCACAGGCTGGATGAACAGGTTTTTGTTGTAGAGGGAAATGTGTGTTCATCATTTATCATATCTTTTTGTCATGTAAACACTGACACACAAATTATAAATGTACATGAACATTTCTGCCTACTTGGGCCAACATGTTTCTCAAGTCGTAGCATTGAAAATAAAACAGTTGCTATGTACTGAAATCAGCAAATCTGCACCTACAATTTAATACACATCTCATAAATTACCAATAAAATAAGAAAATAATACATGTAATTTTTAATGACAAGTAGCACCTACAGCTTGGTATGTTACACACCAGACTTTTTTTGTCAAATATAAACTGGTGTAATTTGATCTCTGCGTATGTCAAATGAAAGAGTTAAAACACTTTACTTGTCTGGCTGGTTTTGAAATCAGGCAGTGACTCAGGCAACTTCCACAATTCATTCAAGACTAAAAATAAAAACTGCATACTTCCCATTCCAAGTGATTTTTTACGTACTGGAAGTGCTGGGGAGTCTCCACTTTGATTTTTGTCAGGCGTTGGACTCTTGGGCTCCATGTTCTCAGCACTACCTCCCTTCCTTGATGGAGAATTGACCACTAAAATAAAAATACAAAGTTTAACACATGTTTTAGTATTTATACAGCACTTTCACGACTGGACAGCAATAATTTAGCCAAGCTTTGCAACAAAAGTCAGACCTTTCGGGGAACTGGAAAATCAATTTTTGGATCGACTCAGTACTTGTTTGCATAAATATGATTTAACACCCTGAACCCTGAAACCTGCTGGTGGGTTTGAAAGGAATGTTGTGTTAAAAAATGAAACAAAAACAAATGAAAACGTTACCACCCCATTTTTTTAGAGCCACAAAACTGTTAAAAAAACAAAAAAAACCCAACTATAATAACATATATTAATTATAACAATCATTTTCGGCTAATCTGCAGGCTGTGATACCATAGAGCTGGAGAAAACATGGAAGAAAACAAATTAAAAATGTACATAGTAAAATATCTATAATGTGTGGAGTTGCTCTTTCTGTTGTGATAACAATGAGCTCATACTGAGTAAAAATGTGACTGGAATAAAAGAAACTTCATTGAATTTAGAGGGTTAACTGTTTCCTGGCAAACATACTGCTAAAATGTAATAACACAGATTGGGAAGTGTGAAAATGGATAAGTCAGTGCCATGAAATAGCTGGCAATACTGAGGAATACAGATTTACCTGGTAGGCTGGGGTAACCATGGTAGTTTATTTGCAGAGCAGAGCTATTGGTATTGGTGTTGCGGAAGATGTTGGGATGGATGTTGGGGTTGGACTTCAGGCCTACAACCAGCCGTAGGTCCGACAAATTCATCCTGGCTGTCACCTCGCCACTTTTATCTCCAGTCTACACCATTGACAACATTCAAGTTAATGCAAGTATATGACTCCAAAGAAATGAAATGATGTTCATTTTAGCATCAGCAGTGTCACATACAAACAGTGTGCTTGACACATTTGTTGCATACAAACAAGCAACAGAATTATTCCGTGCTGTTCCCTAAACAACCAGTAGATGGCGATGTGGTCTGGTGAAAGCTACTGATTTGACTGACTGGGGAAGGTAGAGTGTAAACAGTCACCTCTTTGGCAATTTCCAGATGTTTCTCGGCAAAGTACATTGCTTGCTGGTGATTCCCCAGGGCAGTGTGGGCATTTCCTAGACTCCAGTATGCTCTTCCTTCCCCGACTCTGCAGTGAGACACAACAGGGAAACAGGCTGAGCAACTTCAACTGAGATTATGCAAGTATGGGTGGCCCTTAATCCAAACATCACACAGGAAAATGACAACAACCTGATCTGAACCTGAGCCTATTTCACAACAGTCGCTGGGTTTATCATAGCCCTAGAATCAATCCCATATCTGTAAATATCTCTTTTATTATGTGTAAGAATGCCATGACTTCTACCTATAAAAAGATTATTTGTATGATTAAATATAAATGACTTAGAGAGGATTCAGAGCACACTCTTGGTACCTCTTCTTTAATAGCTTTTACAGACTTTTTTCGAAGACTGCAAAAATAGAGTGGTACCCCCACACTATGAATTAAGCATTACCTTGTTACCAGTAAAATAGGAGAGGAGCAGCAGATGTCCACTGACCTTTTTTGCTAAATGTATTTGTACTAGCCAATAACTACTTATACCTTCATGTGCAAGCCACTTTAGAATGTTGTAGGGATCCCCGTTTTTGTACCTAATAAAAACCTTTTTTCTATGCCCACTTGTGACTTTGCACATCTTTGCTATTGCTGTTTTTTTTTTTCCAAAGACAACAGTATGGTAGCTTGTGACATATTCTATGTACATGACATGAAATCTTGTGACTGTGTCTGATGGGTGTTTGGAGTAACACCACTTAATTTTAGCAAATGACTTGTTCAGAGGCCACCCACATTCAAACTGCACATGCTCATTATACTTCAAAGACAGTTTGGCAGGAAAGCTGACAAAAAAAATGGCCTTAATGGTATACCGGTCGTTGAGGTCCTGAGCAATGACCAGATGTTTGAGATGATAATCAATGGCTCTCTCATAGTCCTGCAGCAGTGTGTAGGTGTTTCCTAGACTGTAGCAGGCCTGAGCCTCCACCGCTCTGTCCTTCAAAAGCCTGGCCAGCTGCAGAGTCCTCCTGAGGGTAAAAGAAAAGGGGAGGAAGAAGGTCACGGAATGTCTTGGGTGGGTGCAGGAGAATGATAGTCATCTGCTCTTTTCTTTTCGGTCTTTGTTCTAATTTTCCAAGGACTTCTGTAACAACAAAATGCTGGAATCGGGGATTAAAGGATTGTGAATTTAATTACTTACTGCTCCTGTACATCATTAAGAAAACAGTATCTTTGTGTAGTATTATATAAATGCGTGGTATTATGGTGCTGGTCTATCTTCTATAAATAACCAAGACAGTACAACTTCACTTTTATTTAACATGTATAAACAGTATGAAGCTTAGTCATTTACAGCTATAAGGACATTTTAAGCATTTATTATTTTAAAGTATTGTCCACACATTGTTACTGTTATGACATGTGACAAACATTTGCTTCCAGAACTACAGTGTTATAAGCCATTTTAAATTGTTGCTTAGAAATGCTAAATAGGGGGACTTAAAGTAGCATTGCCAAGAAAAACTCCTTAGCTGGTGTGATGAACCAATTTTCCAGTGAAAATCCTCTAAGTTTAATTTGATTTCTGTTCTCCAACTGATTCATGGTTGAATATTCATAGATGTAATTAAATGTTTTCTCCTGTCTTTTTGCATCTTTTAACTGACAAACAGGATGACATCAAACAAGCATTTAAGTGTCATTGCTAGAACTGTGATAAAATAAAAATACCACTTTAGCCCACTTGTTTTGTGTCCACATATGATTATTACAATGGCTGATACCAGCCAAGAGGTGAGAGAGGCCATTAAGCATCACATTTACTCACTTGTAATGACCAGCCGCCACGTCAAACTGGCTAAGGAATATGTTTGCATTGCCAAGGTTGCAATGTGCCCTCCGCTCAGCAGACTTATCACCAAACTCTTTAGCAATGAGAAGTCGCTGCCAAACAGAAGAGTGTACATTATTGCCACTAAAGTCAGGAACAACACAAAATATTCTCATGCGATGAAGACAGGGGATCTATTTTTCACTGTCAGGAGGTGGAAATAGTGACAAATATTCTTTTGACATTGTTTGCTTTGGTGTGCCAACGTTTTTCACTGAGGTGCACCCAATTTTTTTCACCATGCCTTTTGGCACCACATTACAAATGGCCATGGCTCAGGTGGTATAGCCACTACCTACAAAGTGTAGCACTTTGTAGACCCTAGCTAAGGTTAAAAGGTGCTATACGAGGTGTGTCAGAGAAGTTCCAGGACTGTGTGACAAAAGATATATTTAAATCCCAAACTACAAACTACCAGTTTTCCCCTTCAGATGATCAACCAGCGCATCTACAAAGAGATCCTGCAGCGTTTACTTCGTTCAGTGAACAAAGAGGCGAGAGTTGCGGCAGGACAAGTCGTGGCTGCTTCACCATGACAACACGCCTGCTCACAATGTCCTGAGCATCCGACAGTTCCTGGCTGAGAAGAACATGGCCGTGCTGGAGCAACTTCCCTAATCACCCCACCTGGCTCTGTGGGATTTTTTCCTCTTCCCAAAGCTCAAGGGGGTCATCAAGGGGACACGTTTTGAAGACGTGGATGACATCAAGATGGCTATGACGACGGAGCTGCGGAGGGACGAATCCTTCCAGGAGTGCATGGCGGCGCGGCAGAGAAGACTGGGGAAGTGTGTAAGACTCCAGGGGGATTACTTTGAAGGGGAAAACCAGCAGTTTGTAGTTTGGATTTGAAATATATCTTTTGTGACACCAGTCCTGAAACTTTTCTGACACAACTCGTAAGTGCGGAAAAATTGATGGTTTACCAAATTAATGAGTATAAACAGTGGCCTTCTGCACTGCGTTGTTATGAAGAGAATGTGACTACACTCTGTGATCTCTTGGAGGTGATCTCTGTTGATTCTGACAATGACAAATGATAAAGGAAAATTACAAAGTAGCTGCCTGCTGCAGCTCCTCTCCCACAGGAGAAGAGTACAAAAGGGCTGAGAGTGTGCATGGACAGTGGGTGTGGAGCTAGCAGCAGGGACTAGTGATGGGTTTATTACTCACTGGTCGACAATGCATTTGTAATTGCTGGGGGCTATTGACCTATCCTCTGAAATGAATCAATCTGCTGACCCCTCCCCACACCAAAAGTGACCTGATGCCCCTTTTTGCTCAGATATGTTATCAGCATCAACAGTGTTTACATCTGGCATATCAAATGAGATGGGCTAATACTGTGTGATAGCAGGAAACAGCCACTGCAAGTTAGACATTTAAAGTAAACACAATTATCACCATGTAACATGTAATTACAGCAACAAAGTGCATCAAAGGCATTGAAACACCTAAAAAGACTTTCATCCACTACTTTCTCTAATAAGGTAGATGGTTAAAAAAAAAAAAAAAAAAAAAAAAAAACACAAACCAATTTCACTATTATATGCAGCACTCAGGTTGTACACAAAATATCATTAAGCTAAAAGAAAACACCAATCTGCATGACCCAATCTTACAAGCCAGCCTTAAACTATTGAAACACCTGTGAGTAAAAGCACTCGATATGCAGTTTAAAGGAGCAGCCAGTGAGAGCTCACATCGCCCAGAGTGGAGCGGAGGAATCAGATGCAGCACCTCGCAAAGCAAATGATCAGCATTTGTCTGCTCTACAAGTTTGAAATAAAAATAATGCTACACACACAGACAGACCTGCTAAATGCCAAGTGCACTGGTGCCACCACTGAAAATGTTTGGTGCACTTGGCACATTTTTGGTTGTGCTTTGAAGGCCTGATGAGTAGTTTGTTGCCTACCTTCTCATGTGCGGCTACAGCAGTTTCAAAGTCACCCAGCAGATAGTAAGTGTTACCAAGGTTCCCGTAGGTACGACCCTGGGCTGCCCGGTCACCTGATTCCTTCACGAGGCACAGGTTTGCTCTTCGGGGAAAGAAAAAAAAAGGGGAGAAATAAAGAGATATTCATGTACAAATGTACAAAACTGACACATTATTATGCTCTCAGAATTTCATGACAACTGAGTGAGCTCTAACAGCAGAAACAAATTGTGTCTTTTGTTTCAATGTGATGATTTAACCAGGCTGCATATTATATATAATCCGGTCAGTGTTTGCTCTGATGTCACTGTGATGCCTCATTTGTCATCACATAACAGTAGGACAGTGTCATCAGTTTCAGTCAGCTATTTGCAAACATCAGACCAAAATCAGTAAAGTGTCAATGTACGGCCAGAGAAAGCTCCAGGGGGCACCTGATGTCCAGCAGCATGGACCATGCTTTGCAATATGACCAAAATATTATTCTTCCAGTAGATACATAATGATAGACTGCATTGCAACCTAGACTGAGATGTGACTTAAAATTCCAGAAAAAGGACGTCATTGAACCATGAGTGAGGCTCATCTTTTTAAACCGTTCTTTTCTAAGGTCAGGATGTTTTATACATTGCATTATACTACCATGGCAACATGTCAATGGAAGTCAACAAAAAAAACAACTGATTTTAACATCTGCCAAAATGTGTTATTTATAGTTGTTGTTTTTTTTAAACAGCACCCAATCAGCTCATTTAGAGAATGTTGCATTTCATATCTGAAGCATTGGACCGTCAGTCAAATTTAAGCAACTTATAACCATGTAGGAGGTCAGCATTTTACTCAAGGATAATTTGAGGTCATCATAAGGAACCAGAGACTCCTCAGCTTAGGTTCAAGACTTTCACACCACAAGTTTATTTTCTCAGCGTTTTAACAACAAAATAAAACACAATGTTTGGTAAACTATGACACCAACTCACTCATAGTATTGTGCAGCTTTCCTCAGGGCTATCCTGGCCTCCTCTGGAAAATCTCCTGGCTCTGCTCCAGTCCAGCAGAGGCTCTTGCCCTTGGCGTGGTAAACGTTTCCGAAATTATACAGCGCTCGAGCCTGCCCAACCTACAGCACGCACACCAGATTTTCACAGACGGAAACCAGAGTGACCAGTGCTGTAATTATATACTTAAAATACACTGACACCAGACTTTCTTGTTTGCATGCAGACTGGTAAACTATTCTAGATGTTGGTACACCAATTCTATGCAGTCATCGTAGAAACTGATCTGTGGCCCCAGAGCATGTTATGTGGTATGGTTGACTATAAATTTGAATCCATTTATTCTAATAAAAGTAAATGGTCATTCTTGTCGCAGGCGGAACTTTCTATTTACAGACAGTTAAAAATAATTTTAAAATAATAAAAGGAGTGACAGAATGTTTCACTTATACCGAAATAAGTCTTGTTTTAATTGTAAAATATCACAAAAATATGACCCACCTTATCATATACGGCTCTTGTGATATCCAAATGTCTTTGGCAACAAACCACAGCTTCTTCATATCTTCCTAAAAGCTTTAATGTGTTCCCAAGGTTACCACTGGCTTTTGCCTCACCAAGTTCATCTCCAATCGTTCTGGGATTTCAATGGAGGAAGAAAAAAAAACATGAGGAAATAATTAGACTGGAATATTAGTGGATTCCTAAAGTGTATTAGTGTGAAAACACAAGAGGCAAAAAAGCAATTTACAGCTGCAAGCAGTAATATGCTGAAGTCTAGTTTAGCAGTTTAATCATGGAGGGAGAAATAATGATTAAAAAAGTTTCAACCCTGGACCATACTTGTGTGCATAATGGCTAACCGTGGTTAAAAATCACACCGGCAGGAAAAACAGAATTTTTCACTGTTGAACAATCAAATGAAAGGCTTAAAAAGGAGGAAATGGTTTTGGAACAAATTACTATTAAGGCTGTGGAAAGATTTACCTGGTGAGTGTGAGGTCATGCCGATGGTACTCCAGGGCTTTATTATACTCTTGAAGGTGAAAGTAGGCATTTCCCAGCTGGCTGTAGATGGCGCTGAGGATTTGGAGGTCCTCTGTTCCAACCTGGATGGCAGATTCAAAGAAGGACACACCTGCGCGATAGTCACCAGCCTTACAGAGCCGCTCACCTTCCAGAGCCAAGTCCAAACATGATGCTTCCATCCTGCAGGAAAGTGGGAACCACATTAGGAGTGACAGTGGACTCTGTGCTGATGTTGAAACATCTCACTATAACAGGGGGATAACCAATTTACCTCACTGTAGATTTGCTTACAGCTTCAAACACAAAGCCACAAACAAATATTGTGATTTGATCAACACATTTTAACATCTTGTAAAATCCTCAGGGGGGTTATACAATGAATCAATTTAACGTAAGGAGTCAACACACAGGATCAAATGTGCTAAATAGTACCCCGACTTCACATTAATGCACCTTGAGGAAAGACCAGTTGCACACAAATGCAGTATTTGCGCCATAACATCTTGAATACCACCTCAGGATGCAATGTCAAAAGAAGTTAGTACGCCACAGTTCTCTTTCTAAGACCTCTCCCCTGATACTTTTCCTCCTCTATGGGAACAGGAAAAAACAGAGCTTTTAAAACGTATCAGAAACTTTGCCATTCCAAGTTGAAACTATTTAAGTTACAGCTTTATCTCCTTATCATTTCTCTTCCTCAATGTCATAACTTGTAGAAATAGAGGAAAGGAAGTTCTGAGTTGCTCATACTGATCCACATCAAGACTCAATATGCAGTCATGTCAAGGACAGTTGGTAAACCTCATCAGAAGAACATATAAAACATGGAGGTTAGTCAAAAATGTTTGAAAATGAATCCAGACAGGAACTTTTTTTTTTTTTAAAGTTTACTACTGGTGACTTTGTTGGTTAGTTTTAAACACCACTTAACTGTTAAGAATAGAAAAAAATCAAAAGGTATTTATTTTTAATATTGATGACGAGCAGCAAACCCTCAGATTTGAAAAGCTGGAACAAATGACTCAAGTGCCAAAAGATGTCACGTTTACTTATTCAGTTACTTAAAAGACTACACAACTATTTCAATCTCTGTCAACTGCCGTATCAATTAATTGACCACTTGTTTCAACACAATTGTAAACGGTTTACTTATATCAGAAATGGACTGCAGTCACACCGTTATTCATTATTTAGAATCGGAACCAGCAAATGTAGTGCAGGGGTTTCGTTTGTGTTTTCAGTTAAGCCACTTGACCTGTCACTTAGATCACCTAAATGCACGATTATATTGGCTCCTCTGAAGTCGCAGTGTAGTGATCCTTTCTTCTCATACGAAACACAGAGAAACAGCATATGGCAAACAGAAAAAAGCCCAGTCTCTGTGAAATCAGACACAAGAGCTATAAATCTAAAATAGGACGGAGCATATCCTGTCTGTCAAGCGTACTAAGCCCTACAAACGCCACAATTACCCTGGAATGAAAATATGTACCTTACATTTAACCATGAGCACAAAGTAAACTCAGATGTGTCTGTGGCAAGTACTGCCATTTTACAGCCACCGTCATCTCGTTTTGCAGGCTTTCAACTGCCAGTAATCTATAAAAATAAAAAATAAAAAAAAACCAAGAAGGTGAGTGACTCCACAGAGATTACATCATAAGATTGTAAAACAAATCCAGTCATGCATGGGTGCAAAGGATTCGCATCTACAGGCCTGGAAATAAGGATCTCCATTTACTTCATTTGAAAGATTCAGTTCAAATGTTAAAAGACAATTTCACAAGCTGAGTGCATCTTATTGTTGTTAATTTATACTGCATGCTGACCAACAACACAACTTCCCTGTACACAGACCTAGAAAGAGGTCTACTAACACAACAGTCACAGCTAAGTGCATATCACATGAAAACAAACACTAATTTACATTTCAATAACCATGTTTTTACAACTTCAGTACTCTATTGAGAAGACTTTTGAGGGCCCTTTCACTCAGTGTTGTAGCTCCTAGGCATATAGCATTTTTCTTCCGGTCGGTTTCCTGACCTCCCAGTAAACTCTGTTGATGCTTAAAGGAATTGATGTTGAAGGTTAGGGTTAATCTCTGCCTCCTCAGCAAACAAAACTATGTTGTACAGCATTTGCCGCAGGACTAATACATTTGTCCAACTCTTGAATTATCAGCTAAGAAATGACTGACAAAATGTGACTAAATAGAATTACATTTTTAAAAAATGCAACAAGGCAATGCTTTGCTTACTTAAATTAGAACATTTCTCATCTCCACACTGAAGTACAACATAAACACGCCTTGGTGGCAAGGATACAAGTACTTAATCTCAGCCGCACAGCAGGGACCTTCTTTCAAAATCGGAAGTGCACTTGTTCCATTTTCTGGACAGGTTTTCTATCTTAGCATACCAATACAAGCTGTAAAGCACTAGTCACAGGTTTGTCTACATTAACATGCTTTCTGATATTTCAGAGCACAAATGATTTCAATATCAGTCAATGTGAAGTCACATACAAACGCTCACATACCTGTTGCCTCTTCCCATTCTGATGCACTCAAGGCAGTTTGACACGACGGACATTTCAAGCTTCGCAATCACTCTTTGGAGCAAACTCAGCTCTTCCGGCACAACACCCTTTACCTTCTCTTCCTTCATGTGAATACACATAACGCACTCAGCCACGGTCCCCCAATTTCACAAGAATAAAGGAAAACTCCCTTGGATCTGCTGCCATCTCTAAGAGTACTCTGCTAACAGCAAAACAAAGGACTTAATCCTCTCAGCGATCACACTGACCTTAATGGTCAGGCACCAGGTCGACAGACCTTTTGTTTAAGGTGAATACGGATTAACACCAGACTGTTACTAAAAGGAAATGATTGAAGCGAGAGCAGTCGGCTGGGTAGCCATATTTAGCTGTTGTAGTTCTCTTTCACCTAGTCATTGGTAACCTGCACCTCTAAGCCACCTGATGGTGTGTGTCACTTCCAATTAGGCCAGACCTCAGTGGTAATTATAGCCACTTTAAGTGGCTCCAGTGAACCTTAAGACTATTTGCTCAACGCTCAGTCATTCATCAGCCTGGATAGATAGATGTTCTACTATTGGCCTCTCAAAAGTATTTTACCTGGGTGATAATATACATTTTGTTGACGTGTCACTAATTCTTGGAAAATTGTCTGTGGTTTCTTGGGATAAATCTGACAAGGGCAGCATAGTGATGTATTAGATAAGCAAAGCCAGAAATAAGTTCACACCACATCGCAATCCCTTCCCCAAAGCTTCCAGTAACTCAGCTGTTGCCAATCCGGAGAAATCTATTTGTCCAAACTAATTAAGAGGTCAGGACCAATGTGCCCTATAGGGGAAGAAGCAATGCTTTGCTTACCAATAAGTTGTCCATGAGGACTGGAAAATGACATGTGACAGTAAAGATACCACCTCAGTTGACCAAGAGCCAGGTTAATATTCATATGAAGAGGACACTGTTGTGAATAACCCAACCTTAATTCAGCTGGAAATGTTTTAGACTGGGGGGGAGGGGAATAAATAAATCACATAATTCTGCTTTCTTAGTGCCTTTGCTATAACAACGACTGAGAGCACAGAGCTACTTCTGGGGCAGTTGCATTAATGCAGTTTATCCTTGCTGCTTGTGGGAGAGCAAATGAATTTAAAACCTGTAAATCTGCTGTATCTTATCAGTGAAAGCTGCCGCCATCTGTACTTAAAACTAGACATACACATATCTGTTTATCAGGTTGTGTCAGTAACCGGCAGGGTAGTCTGTTACCTGTTACCGAACACAGAGAATGGAATTCACTCAGAGGGAAATGTGCCAGTGATACACCGACTTGACGAGGCTTGTATGCCGTGCTTAAAATGACTACGGCGTGATGCAATTTATGTGTCTAACCCCACAAGGTTTTCCATAAATATATCATAGTTAAAAATCCATCAATTACACATTGGTAAAAGATAAATGTGTGGGATTGTTAACAAGACCGTGGTAAAAAAAAAAACAAAAAACAAAAAAAACATTCTGCCGGCTCGGATACCACATAATTTGAAATATCAATACCAGAAAAGGAAATGATCACAAATCAGTTTGAGATGAGGTGTCAGATAAAACATAACAACACAGCCTGCAGTCAGGTGTATATTGTCACAGTTGTTTTAGTCCTACCATGAAATATTTACATTGTGGCCAGTGAGGACCTCCTGTAGTCCACTCACAATCATTCATCAGTTAGCCAAAAAGGTGTCATGTTACTGTCACAGGAAAACTTAGATAGAAAACACACTGTTGTTGTTTAACCTCACACATATACTGACACAAACATCTGCAAATGTATCTATAAACACAAATGCAGAAATGTTTCTGGTAATATGCCTGAATTAAAAATAAACATAGTGAAAGGACATTTGATATTACGTTTGGAATCACAATCTTACAAAATGCAGTTTCCTCATAATATATGTAAGAACAATTACATAGAGTCCATATCAGGGCTGCACACTATATATTTTATTATAATTAACTTGTTGATTGTTTTCTCAGTAACCTCTGTAACCACAATTTTAGGTAATTTTACCTACAAAACGACACAAAGTGCACTACTATCAAAGGTTTATCGAAACTGTTCACAATTAATCTTTCCTCACCCGGCTAATCTAATAAATATTTCAACTCCTATCCATATCTACATTCCACCTACCTATTTGTATTCCTCTAGATGAAACAAAATGTGGATTTTTTTTTTTAAAAAGTACTTTAATTATTTGATGAACACCTTTTGTTTTCTTTTACAACACATTCAAAGAGCATAACTTGATGACATGTTGCAATTTATAAAAAACCTTACCCATTAAAGATTGCAAACACACAGCCTACCTCCGGCGGACATGAAGTAAATGCTCCTTGTCCCGTGCACGCCACAGAGAAACGATGTCATACATGACAGTCAGCCCGGCAGTCTTAACAAAAGCCTGGGTGAACACAGCCAGAAGATGAACCACATTATGGATTCCTCTCAATCGCAAAACTTAAGGAGAAACAAGCACTATTCCTCAAAAATCTGGAAACTAGCTGACAGGAAATCTACACACAACCATATGCAAAATTCATCAGGAGAAACTGCACACTGCTATGCATGGATTCAGCTGTCATACTATCTCTGTCCCACCTCCTGTCTTGAAACTGGAGCAGAGGAGCAAGAGTAAACACTGACACTCACTGTCATGTGTTTGTGATTGCGAAATCTAATTAATTAGCAAAAACTACTGCCATAAATCAAGTAGATTTGGGAGGATGCAGATAAGAATGCACTTGAGTCAGCAAAGCTTTATAACTTAATTATTTTAATTGCTGCATGTGTTGCCAGAAATATTGCAGAAGCTGTCAGTTCCAACTTTTGTTCAAAGCAACAATATTTCTTATGCTTCTTAACAAGGCAATATGTAGTAAGTACATAGGATACAGAAACATTTTTGCAGACACTTACTTTGTAAATTGATCGTGTAGCAGTGCTTTGTGTTATTTTGCTGACAGTATGGGTCTGAACAAATGCAGAGCGGGGCTGATCAACAATGCTTGAAAATTCTACTGCATTCAAATGATGTTCGCTTGCTACACGGTGCAGACGGCGTGCCAAGAAAATACCACACAAGCCTCACCAGTCTGTACCTTTAAAACAATGGAGGAAGAATTCATGTTGTTTGTGCCAAATTCCCATGACTGTGTCAAAACAGAAACTTGACAGCCAACAGCCCGTTTTATGCACTCTGCACACCTCCCATTTTGGGATCATGTGCCCATTGTGAGCTTTTTGATTTGATCTCATTTGCACATACCATTGCATTGAGCTCCACTGGACTTGTTTGCCTCCCTGTTGGCTTGAATGGTTCTATTTTTCCTATGACCTCATTCACTGACTGAAGTGTTTTCACCCAAAGAGCTCCAGCTGACTGTATGATTTTTTTTGTTCATTGCATCACTACATCTCTGTTCACTTCAGACAATGCAGTACACAAAAATCCCAAAGGGGAAGCTTTTTTAGCTGTCTGCCAGTAATCACATCAAGCTATAAGTGACTTACATCCTGGGGAGGGGTGGGAGATTATGCCAAAGACCATATCATGATCTTTTTGGGTAGAATCTCAATCCTCTGTACAGATTTAGCTGAACTCGTCATCACATGATTAGTTGTGCACATGGTCCCTGGAAGCAAAACCTGTCACTGAAACTCAAGGCAAAGGCCCAACTCACATATCTCTGCATCCTGTTTTCTCTTAGATTTTGTTCAGTGGCTTCTTCTGGGTTCTTGGTCAGCTTGCTACTATTTGTGATCCTCAGTAAGTTACATCTTCAACATGTGTAAGTGCGTTTAATAAATGTTGTCTTAGCTGTGCCTCATCCAGTCATGCTTTTGCAGAGTTAATGTGGATGAATGAACAGATGACTCAAAATTCAACCGTTCAATAATCGGATTAAGTTGCACTAAGTTGACAGTATTTCCTCTTGTGAACAATCAAAAACAAATACAGGCCTTAAAGTAGAAACTCAGTTCAACAAAAAACAGTTGTGATCACTGACACAAGTTAGAAAACCTGTGATCACTGAAACAACATACACCTGTGGTTTCCAATAAGGCCAATTACTGTACATAGCTATAAAATGCACACCTCTGAACTTCAGAACATTTTCAGTTTCGGACCTCCAAATGAGGCAAAACTTGTTCTGCTCAGATGGGGTCTTGCATGTTTGTCGTAAAAGACGCCAGGACCACCACAGTGAAAGCATAGTCCTGAGAGGGAATCACAGAGGTGGGAGTGTGATGATATAGTTCCGGATGCATGCAAAAGTGATGACATAGACGGCACCATGTTTACCTGTAAATATCCCAAAATACTCCCGGCCGGCAGAAGCTTGACAGGACAGGAATATCCCAGCATGATCAGGATTCAAACCACAAAATTACACAAGAGTTTCCAAAGAAGAAAACAATAAAAAAGATGCCCAAGCATGTTGCCCAATTTAATTCCAACAGAACACAAATGGAGCATTTTGAAGTGATTGTGCAGTAAAAATCTCTTGGGAAAAAAGTCTCTAAAGAATGGCAGAACATCTCTCTAGAAATTTGTGCAACACTGATATCCTCCATGCTGAGAAAGATTGAGGCTGTCAGATGAAATAAAGGTGAATGTACAAACTATTGAAAAAAAACAAAGATTTGCATATCGGCAATGAAAAGTGTACTGCTTTGTTGCATTGAGTTCCTACGGTGGGGTCTGTATTTTTAATACTGTAAAGCTAAACTGTTATGAAACTGTTGTACTAAAGCCTGCTGTTTAACTTGGAAATAGTGTAATGTGATACAATTCTGACTCATTAAACTGAAATTGCACACTCTGCTCTGCTTGCTCATTTCCGTTATTGTATACTGCACTTACACATTGCACCCGTAATTACGCAATCTGTACAATTCCACTCAAATACAGATTATATGCCAAATGGCCATGTATATTCTTCAGACTGTCCAACCTCTAATCCCGAGTCTTGCTCTTTGTAATATATGTCTTACTCTGTGTGCTTATTTTTTTTCTCAGATTTCTGCAACCATTTACTTCACAGTAGAAAAATCAAATGTTTTAACTTGCTGAAAAATACTGATGTTCTACAGGAGTATTAACAACTCTCAGACAACTGTCCCACAGACAGACAAATTATCAGGAACTAAGTGTGACTGATTAAAAACAAAACTGGACAGAAAGTGTACCCAAATAATTTCAGTTTTACTTTAACTTTTTTAAACTTTATGTGGTTTAAATGTACATTTTTTTGATATTTACTTAAAATACTGCATAATGTAAATCTCTGAGAAACCTTATAGTCAAGTGCAGTGTGTCGTCATGCAGGGAAGACAGCCTTAAAATCGTAGCTCTCATGGGGAGATAGAGAAATGTGTATTTTTCACATGGATTTTCTTCATCACCACCTTTTTACATTAGAGTGTTACTTTATCACTTTCCTTAGTAGAAAAAAAAAAGCTTTGTGTGAGAAAACTACAAATAAAAAAAAGTATAAACGCACAAGAACTGCTCTGTGGAAGCCTGAGTAGCAGTCACATAATAAAAGGCCTAATGTGGCATCCTAAACCATAACCATTTCAGTATGAATACGCCCAACCAGCCCTTCTCCAATTAAGTGATGCTCTCTAAAGTGATAGCCATTTTTGCTTTTTGAAGAAAGCTTAAGAGAAACCATCATTAAAGACTTAAAAACCCAACCCTGCATGGGAAAAAAAGAGGTCACAGCAAATTTAAATGGAAAACTGAGCTTCAACACCATAACTGTTGGCTGCTCTGTAATTACTGTTTATCCCAAACTAGTTGGGTAGGTTTCACCAAGAAATGAAAGCAGTGTCAAGACGCAGCATTGAAACGTCCGTTTGTTTGTATGCTAAGATTTAACACCTGAAACTAATTACTATAGTTGTGTCTGACAGGGATAAGCTCGTGTCTTTTGTGTTTGTGTTGTCCTCAGTTGAGTTCACGTCATGACACAGCCTTCTGGGAGGATGAGTCGAGTGTTTTGGGAAATTATGTGGTGAAAAGCTGTAAATGAGTCAGTTTAGTATGAACATGTCATCACATGTTCGCTGTCTGGCGTACACGGCAGACACTGAAGTAGGGCGACATTTCATATTTGTCGTTTGATATTTGTCCAAACGCGGCAGCAGAGGTTTTTAAAGACAGCACAACGTCACTACAGTTAACGGCTAACCGACGTTTCCTTAAAAAAAAAAAAATGAAGCACAACAACCGGACCGACACCAAAAAAACTTTCCAGGTAACTCTTTCACCTACCTCAAACTGAAGAACGCTTAAACAGCCCAAACATCGCTTCGGTGTGAGGAAAAAAAAAAAGTACGAAAGAGGCGACAAACTTGTGTGCTAAGCTAATGTTTTGGGCCAGCTGTTGACATTTGTACTCACTCGTCCATCTGGAGGAAGATGACTCCGCTGTCTCGGGAAAGCACGAGCTTCAAGCCCCTCCTCGCGCTCAAAATCTGACTCCAATTAGGATTCCACTGCTGCTGCGTTCAGGCGCCGTCGGACATTCTCCCTTCGATCCCTTCGGCGGCCAATCAAATCCGTAAATACGGGCTTTAAACGTGACGTTCGGGAGGGGGGCAAGAGGGAAGAGGAAAATCCTCCACTGATGGATTAAAGTTATGCTTTTATACAGCAGCAGCAGCGAATAGCTTTAAACAATTCTGCAGTAATTACACACTTGCGGTCAAAGTTGCGAGGTCTCTCCCGCCCCCTGCCGCACAAAGCCACCCTTTGCTACTCTATTTCTAAAACATACCATACATCAAACAGCTATTCGTTTTGTTGTTGTATTTTTTAACTCCAAGGCAGCGACATTTACAAGCGCATTTTTAAACGGTATGCGCGAATTACGAGAAACACTTAAAAGCAGCATTAAAAATGTATTTATGTCGGAATAAAACTCATTATGTGCTACAGAATAGGCGACACTGAAATAGAGCAGACTTCTGAAAAGAGCCCCCGACAGGCTAAAGTTATAAATATGTTTTAAACGAGAGCTGCAGAAGCTTAAGTAAGATTTAACCTCCATCTGCTCTTACGGAAATCCACACACACTCACAACAGCAGCACACAGACACCTTCCTCCAGTGGCTGCATAATAAATATACACATGTTAATTCTGGACAGACTGCATAGCAACGGGGGGGGGTGGCAAAAAACTGTCCCAGACAAATTAGAGCACTTTTCTCATGAGCAGTGTCCAAAATCAAAATACCTGTCAACAGGTGCAGAAGTCTGATTGAGAGTTACAGAAAACACTTGATTGCGGTGATTGGCTCAAAGAGTTGTTCAACAAAATATTAGTTTATGGGTCCCATCATGCTTGTTTGCTTGTTTTGTTGTTGTTGTTGTTGTTTTGTTTTATATGTATATTTCTGTTGAACCACAATTTAAAAGCAATGTCATGATTTTCACTAAATTTTAATTTATTATTACTTTTGTCAGTTTCAACTTATTTCAGTGACAGCTGTTTTTTTTCCTTCTTTAATGGGAGGGTGTGAATACATTTGAGGCCGACTGCATCCTAGCACATACATTCACACCACAGTCAGAGTAATGTTTATGTTGCACTGCACTTGTGGTTAAATACTTAACTGCATGTAGTTGTCTTAGTACTTATACCTTCTGTCTGATCCAATCTAATGTAATTACCGTTGTCTTCCTGAAGGTGTTCTTCCCTTCGTGGTCTTGGATGGCTTCTTGTGGTTTGCAGATCCGTGTGAATGACATGCAGGTGGAATGATCTGAAAACATGATTAAGCGTTCCTTAGAGAGGGCATGTCCCTCCCAGTATGAGGTACAAAACATGTTAAATATGTGTATTTTTTAACCGTGTCAGTGGATTTGTCTGTTTGTATTTTCTATAAATTTTTAATGTTTTTTGTTTCTGCACCCTCCTCCCAAATATCCACTTGTTTGATGCAGCCTCTCAGAATGAGTCCTGAGCTCTATTAGAGATGTCACAACAGTTGTATTAAGACGAGTCTGTCATTAGGCACAAAACTACAGTTTTGTGTTTTAAATGTATTACAGGACTGGAATAATGGAGGTGAACTTAATAGCAGCGCAGATAAACATGGGTCCCCCTCAAATGTCTGATGCAGATTACTACCTTGGAATAGTTGACAGCCAGTTCTGGTTCTGGTTGTAGTGTTGATGGATTCTGTTTTTTTTCTGTTTGAATGGACTTGCCCTATATTTCTTTATATTTGTTTGTATGCTAAACCTAGTTTCATGAACCCTGTTAAGGCCTCTCTAAACTGATTTTTTACCAGGCCTGTGTAACCCTGAGTCTGTCATGAATCTATCATACAAATCTTTTTGTTTTGGGTGTAGCTCGGGTCAGCTGAGCAGACCTTGTTTTGAAATGCTGTTTTCAAGGTTAAGAATAAATTTGTAATCTCAAATGTGCTCAGAAATTCTGCCAAGGAACTCGTTGTGACACAATAGAGCAGACAGGAAAACAGCAACCAAGTAAACCTTGGTGGTGAGATTGTTCTTTTTAGCGGCTGTTCCCAAGGTTAAGTTTCAGCCTCCCTTTGCTTATCCCCAGTCGAGTCATCCCAGTTGGAAACTACTGTGGTCTGTGCCCTGACAGCAGACTAAACTCAGTGTCAGCTGGGACACACTGAACTAAGTCGAACCAAATGGATTTACTGTCAATACAACAGGACACAGAGGATCGCAGGCTCACTTACACCCAAACTCCTGCTGTAGCTTTGGGGATTTATTTTAGTCCAGAGGGCCGAGACAAAACCTGAGCAAAGAGAGTGGGGCGGGAGTTACTGACACAAGCTTAGCTCCATGTTAATTTCTCAGTTTGTGGCTTTATGAAAACTAGACTGCTATATTTAAGTAGCTATACATAGACAAGCAAATGTTTTGACACTCGGGGCTGGGCTCCTTATTTCAGAATTTAGGGAATATCAGGTATTTAAACCTCTGTTGGACATTCTCTTCTTAATGTCACACGTCAGTCTGACTGGTGCTCAATTAGTGTCACAGCCTGGTGTCAGGGACTGTTATTTCAGCTCTTTTCACACATCTTTTGAACCATCTGGCTGCTGTGCTTGCCTCAAAGGATGTTCCACTGTCCTGTAAATGAAGACATACTGCTGACTCTTGAACTCTGGGATTTGTTCTGTATTGGCCATATTTCATTTCCTGACTTATAGGTCTCTGACTTATTAGTTGCTTTGGACTCTGCGCTGCTCTGCTTGGGTGTTTTTTCAAACAGGCAACTTTCTGACCTGCTGGGTTTGAGAATCACTGCGATGCTGTTTATTGAAGATCCTCCTGAGTGACACTTAATCACATATGCAGCGCTCCTCTCCTCTGTGCCGGTCTGCTCTTTCTAATAGCTCTTGTTGCTGTGTTGACAAAGGCCCACTTTAGGTAGCCACAAGCTTTTAAAGCTTCCCTGAGATGTTTGCGCTTCCCTCTCGCCTCAGCGCTACTTGGCACAGTCTAAGCGCTGCAGTGAAGACTCCTGTTGTAATAAATCCTGACTTTCCCTTCACCAGACATGTTTGTAAAGCTGTTTCTAAGTCATGTGGATGTTGAGGAGCACAGTGTAAAGAGGAAAAACCTTGGTGTTTTCTACAAAACTACCACCTTTTCAGTTTTTAAAAGCCTTTTTTTCTCCCCCTTATTTTTTTGTCTGATTCTGGCTGATGAAAGTTTTATGACCTTGATTCACAAACAAACAAAGAAGGTGTGAGAGAATTTCTTACTTATAAAATAACCTTTTTCTCTCTTGAAAAGATAACACAGATCAAGGTCAATAGTCCTGAATAAAACACAACATTATTTACAGAGTAGTTTCTTTGTTTGTTATATTTCTTTGGAGCTCCCTCATGAAGTTGCAGCAGTTTGTGTTCACTCAATTTATTTTTGTGCTCCATCAAAAACATTTCAGGGAAGGCTGAAAGAAAAATCAAATGAATTGACTCAAAATCATCACATAGAGTAATGTGTTAAAAGGAAATTCAAAACACGAGTTGTAAGAAAACACTGCAGCTAAATATTTTACTGCTGCAACTTACAATTATTTTTGGAAATTTTTTTTAATTCTTCCATCAACCTTACTAGAGACAAGAAACGAGTGGCAGGTCCAAAACAGTCCCAAATGCAAAGATATTCAATTTAGAAAAACCTATGGAAGGCAGAAAATCCTTAAAATTGTGCACAGGAATTGGCAGTGATATTGCGTGATAAATTGCTTGAACTAATCATCAGCTGTAGACAATTTTTCTTTTCAATCAGCTCATTGATAAATCGACTAATTGTTTCAGCTATTAAATGTGCACATTTAAAATCTACATTTTTAATACCACCACAATGGATACTATAGGTATCATCAAGTCATTAAACACAGGATTCAAACCAAGATTTATTCAAATTGTTCAAATATTTGAAGCCATTTCCAAATACATGTTTGAGCTTCATGTGCTTTGGGAGCGCTGTTACAGCAGCAGCAGCAGAGAAGTCATTCCAGGGCCACTGAAAAGACACAGCATCCCTCTCATTAGCACAAATTATTACAAGCCTCCAGTGACAGGGTGCGGAGCAGTTTATTGGTCCAGACTCTCACTGGATAAAATCATACATGAACAAATGGAGCCCTAAGCAGCACCAGTTAAACTGTGGTGTATCGAGCCGCACCGGGACAGGATCGGAAAGGAGAGTTCCCACTGGGGAAATCAGCCAGGAAGACGGGGTTGTAAGAGGGTGAAGTTTCTATCAAGGCCTGCCGCTTCTTACGGTCACGCTTCTGGTAGCGGAAGTTAAAGGGCGGACGCAGAGCCAGAAGGCCCGGGACTTCTTCAGAGGACGAACCATAAGGCCCAGCGCTGGACGGCTGCTGTTGCTGGTTTGTTAAACTTTCAGCAGACTCACTGGAAGAAGAAGAAGAGCTGAGAGCGACGGAAGGGTTAACGCCAACAGAGGGGTCGAGGGCCACCGGGTCGACAGGTGCGGGGTCGACAGGTGCGGGGTCGAACGGTGCGGGGTCGAACGGTGCTGGCAGAGCGTCGGTGGGTGACGGGGGATCAAAGGGAGCAGGCTGCGGATCGTTTCCTGCGTCATCAATTATGGGTGGAAAAGTTGGGATTGCGGGTTGGGGGAGGTCGTGACCTTGTGGCTGCACTGGTCTGAGGTGGTCCACATTCTGGAGACAAACCAGACAAGATCACAACAAAATAATAATGTCACAAAGCTACAAGTGTCAGTCATGCAGTATTACAACACACGAAGAAGAACTGAGAAGACAGCATGATTATAGCACAGAACCTCAACCTTTTAAGAGACATGTAAGATACTGCAGAATATATCACCAGGGGAAACCATTCAGAGAATTACATTATCACTCTAGAGGCTGCTTTACTAAAATCTGAAACTAAACAGAACCTAAACCATTCATCAAAACTAGGTCAGGCATTGACTTATTATATTCCCAGTGTGCAGTGTGAAGTTACTGCCGCCTCATGTTACAGTTACTCCCTTACTGACATACATCTGCATGTGAGTGTTCTGTTCATTCTTGGCTTGCACGTGTTCGAACTGTTGTGATTGCTAAACATCTGTGCTGCTGTTTTCCTGTGTTTATTGTGCTGTCATGCTTCGCAGATTATAACAGAGGACAATTAAAACAATTCGATTTGGTCTGCGAGTCAAATTTCGCATGCATACTGAAGGTCAGAGTGTCCTAATTTCATTTAATTTATTCTCATCTTGTTTATTTTCCCCCTTTGTTTTTAAGAAAGAACTATAATGTCATGCTAAGATGATGTAGGTAAGCTGGATGTTCTTAATTTAAACATATCGAATACACAATTGTTGTAATTGCTGTCGTCTCCTGTTAGTAATTATTTTTCCCGAGCAATAAAATAATAAATACGTCTTAGTTGCCTCCTTTACCTGTATTTTAAACATCTCGCAGGACACCTGAGCTTCAGGATCGGCGTTCATGTCTCCATGCACAGAACCTGTACAGAAACCTGCAGTCTGAGAGAAAAACAAGTTTGAAGAATTTCTTTTAGATGACTCCATGTCAATACAAAAAACAAAGCAACATAATAGAGCGGGAGGGAGTCGAAATAAATAAAAAAGGGAAGATTTCCTGTCAGGTTTCTTTAATAAAAGAACCAATTACTGAAGCCTCTTAGTGGTGTCAGTTTTAAACATAGAAATTAATTTGTCATGTCATCAAGTGACACTCCCTGGAGCTGCTTCATTGATAGTAAACAACATGCCGGCTGATCGATGTTTAATAGAGTTTTCGCAACAACATTAATTAGTGTCACACTGTCAGCGTAATAATCATTCTTTTAATGACGGGAGCTATTTCAGACAATGTTGTTTGATCAATTCAAGGAGTGGAATGACGTGCAGCTGTTTTCACTTACACACCTTCACTTTGTTGGATTCACCTGCAAAATCCATACAGCTCTGCTACCAAATTCTACCTTTACGACTGCATTTTTCAAAAATTCTTGTTCTTTCTACATACAAAAGAAAGCTGCAATATAAGAACCACCTGTTCATTTAATTTTGTGCACACAAACTTTAAAAAGAGCCTTGACAATAAACAATAAATATACACATTTCTAACAATTTCACAGAAAACTGAAGAACTAAAGAAAACTTCATAGAATTTGATTGCACAAAATTATCAGATAAAGAGGGATGTGACCAGTATTTTAAACTCATGTGGCTAGATAACTTAGAATGTTGAATAAGTTGACTCTGGTTGAGTACCTCTGTGTCAGATTCGATTGTCAGCCGCTGGCAGGTGCCTCTTTCTGTTATTCCCTCTGGACACTCTTGAACTGTATACTCCACAAAGGTGGCTTTTACTGGCACAGTCTGAAATATATTTTGAAAAAAAATGGTTAGAAAAGGGCAAATTGCACAAATAAACACATCCACACACACAGGCAGAAATAGAAGTGGTGTAGTTTTGTGCTGTAATGTACTGTAACAGCTATTGTTTTGGTGTTAGAACCCAAAGCTGGACTATCATAATGCAAAGAGGTGCAATATACTGAGCTTTGGTCCCCAAGCAAACTATTCAGCTTCTCATTTGCTCTCCAAACAAAAGTCGGGTCACATAATAATGTCTAAAGCACCTTTGATAATCCTTTGCAATGTTGCCAGACTCGTCTATTACTATTGTATTATGGTTATTGTTGAGCAGTAATGATTCTCATCTGGCGCATAGAAGCTCAAAACTGCACTGTACCGTCTGTTGAGATTTTTCTTAAACGTCTTTCCCCATAAAGATAACGTTCAGCACGCTGTTGAGCAATGACATCAGCCCCAGAGCATCGTTTCTTCCGCCAGTGTTTAGAACGTGCGGTTGTACCTGTGCTGCAGCTCTCATGATCTTTTTAACTCCAAGTCCTGCACCCAGAGTAGACTGCCTCTTATACTGGGACAGAGTGACCCGGGCAGCAGTCACGGCCTTCGGACTGTCTTCAGGAAGCAGGAGAGGGCAGGTTGGACAGGTCTGCTGCAGCTTCTCTGGGGGGTCTGCAGGGACCAGAGGGAGATGATAAGAATGATTCTACAAACTTTTGCATTGAAATGACATCAACAAAACATTATACAGGTTATGTTAAAGCATTAATATAGATTAAAATCAGAATACTATGAGCGATTAAGGGACATCTATGGTTTGGTGACTTTTGCAAATTATCAGCATACAACCAAGAAAAAGATGTAATCACCCAAAACAAACAAACAAAGAAAACGTTTATGGGTTTGCAGGGCCATGGAGTAAACTACATATATATACATATACATATACATATATATACATTTTCATGGCCGACATTTTAATTTCTCATGGTGGGAAATACACAAGTGTAGCTAATTATTAATTAATTATGGCTCAGTTCCATTTAGCTCTGCCAGTAAGCCATCGTTTATGTGATTAGTTACACCTGCGTGTGACAAATGCAAATGTCCACAGTGAGATACCTTTCTTTCCTTTTCTTGTACTGAATGATGTCACTCATATCTATGATTTTAACAATTCTACAATTCTATAATTTCTAAATTTTCTTTTATCCAAAGCATCTGAGAACGGATACAACACAAGCAAGGAACTAACTTGATACTTTCTTCATTTTACAATTTAAATCAGTCCCTTCCAGTTGAAAGATCTGTATGATGCCACGTGAATTATTTCCAGAAACCATACAGTATGCCATAAAGCACAATACAGGAAAAGTCATGTCAAAATTTCACTCGATTTAATCATTAAAAGCTGCTGTGTCTCATACACTCTGTACACAACTGGCATTCTACACAAACGTATCAACGTGATGTAATGTGTAGCAACATAACTGTATGCTGACGTTACCTGGCACCAGAGCGCAGTCGTAGCTGTACAGGTAAGAGTAGCCCTCCGGTGTGTGCAGAATGGTGGTGTTGCAGTTGCCAGAGACTTGCTAAAAATGACAAAAACAGACAAAATACATTATTGGCACAATTACAGCCCCTTTAGTAGATGAATGCTACCTTTAGTAGTAGACTGGGCAACAAATTAAAAGTAAAAGTCTGACTTGTCATGTACTCTTCTGTCTAAATGAGGACCAAGTTTCACAAAGTGAGGACATAATATGCCAGTATCAAACAAACCCTTCAAAATAAATGTGTCTTAAACTTTAGTGTGCCTTTATTAGGCTGCCCCCCCTTTTTGTTTTTTTCTTTTTTACAATGTAAGTACGGGTCCTCACAGGTATAGTACAAGGACAGGCACGTGTGCTTGTTTGTATATGTGTGTGTGTCCTACTGTTTCCATGAATGGTCTGACGTCACAGCGTTTCCATGGTTTTGGGCTGCCTGTGTGACACTTGGTCTCCAGGACATCCAGGTCCAGGTAATATACATTGCCTGCTGGGCCCTGACATTCACAATACAAACACAGGTAGCAGAGAGTGGAGAGATAAACAGTGCTGTGTGGACAGGTTTTCCTACAGTAGTCTCATATGCACTAGCGTTTTTTTTTTTTTTTTTTTTTTTTATGAGCAAAGTAGCAACCTATGCTTTTGCATATCCGAGGTTCCAATTTATGAGAAGTCAACTGCCAAGTACCATCCTTTGTTAAGTTGCATATTTAAGGAAGCCTTTAAGAGATGCTTTGTAATTCCACACTTTGTACAATATCGATTGGAGCTGCAGCACTGAAAACAAATGTCACCGCTTGGAGCAGGTGTAATGGCAGCTCTTTTAGGTCATGAAGTTGAACTGAGCCTCTTAAAACCTGATCTGTCCCACAGTCGGGCCACTATAGCCTTCAGCAGCTGACAGCATGAAGTTCATAAAGTGTGTTGTGCAAGGTTTGTCCCGGCAGTACTGGACCGAAATGACCTGGACTTTATTAACAGTCGCTTCGGTCCTAAAGGCCTTTTTTCATGAGGCGTGAAAAAGAGACGGCTTCTCATTCCAGGACATAAAATTATGTACTTTGATTTCAATGTTACATTTATTAAAAGGGACACGCACTGATGGCGGTCATTCACAGCAAAGTGCAGACAACAAATATTTATTGTTCTTTTCAGTCCTTAGTGGCTGCACACTAATGTAATTGCTGCTATTTTTCAGAGCTTTGATTTGATCCAGTGGTTGCTAAACTGGGATCCAGAGACCACTGTGAGTCCTTGAGAAGCAGAGTTTAATTTCATTATCATTTCCCCAGACTGAGAGTCAGCACAATCTGACAATGTAAGAGAGTAATTTCTGATTAGAAGTTTGACTGTGCACATTCATTTTTAACAACGAAACACAAATCTTATCAAATGGGGTCTCTCTGATATGAAGACTGGCCATGGCTGGTTAAATCTATCAATGTGTATCTCTTTTTCGTTGGGATGTTTTGATATTACAGCAACGACTGGAGGGAAAATAACCTTTCCACTCCAGTTAAGCATGAACAAATCACCCAGTGACAGATTTTCACAACAACCTCGGGCAGTTTTTCCCACTGAGAATTAGCCTCTGTACTGACCTGAGCGTGCAGGTGGACGTTTGCAACGCGGTTGAGGGCAAACTTATAGCCTTCGGTGCGATCCTCATTGATGTAAGTGACGGCCAGCCGAGACAGCTTTTCCACTGCTTTGTCGTTGCAGGGTATAGGAGCCAGTTCAATGGGCATCAGTACAAAACCATCTCCATACACACGCACGGTGTGGATGGATAGCAGGGATGTTAGCAGCAATAATGTGCAGATGGATTTGTCCATGGTGGCACAGGTTTAGACAGGAGCTCAAAGACAGAGCTGCTTTAAAGTGAAGTTTGTTCTCTTGTGTTTGCCTTCAATCGAGGCAGTGACTTTTGGAATGAAAACAGGAGGGAGCTGTTGAAATGAAGCCAAGGACAAAGTTTATTTGATGGCAGAGAGCTGATATTTGTGAATGAATGTTCCAGGGATTTATTTAACCCAAGGAACACTCATTCATTTAAGACAAATAGAGTGAATGTCAAAACTGTCACTCATAGTACTCCTGTGTTCATAAGCTGCAATACTAAGATTTAGGGCTTTTTTACCATCAGTGCAGGAGTTATTTTCAAGCTGATCAAAACCGTCTGTGGTATATTTGTGTAAACCAGTTTGGTGCTGTAGATCCTCATTACATTATAATGAAGCCAGAGAGTGTGTGTACATTGTGGGGTAAGTTTTAGTGGCTGTAATGTTGTCATATCACCATTAGGGGTCACTGTGTGTCTGATGTGCCCTACTGGAGGGAAATCTGTTGGTCCACCAGGCAGAACTGGGCTAATGATTCACTGATATCCAGTTAATTGCTTCCAGCATTATACTTGCTGTTGTCTTGGAACCTCATAACTCTGATATTTGTGTTTCCTGTCTTAATTTTACTGCAAAACCCAGTGGCCCTTAATCTGACCAAATTTACCTCATTGTGGTAAAAGAGTAATGGTAATTATTTCAGCAGTTCCAGACCAGTGTGTTGTTGTTTACGAAAGCATGTATTCATATGAATGTGTTTTAAATTGGATGTACAGTACAAATTTATTTTTTTTTTGTTTGTTTGTTTCAAAGGCGTAAACAGTGAGCCAGGCTCCGCCGTGTGTTGTGGGTGGGGTTCACACTTTTAGAGCAGTCAGATTGGTTCCATTGTTCATGACAAGATCGATTAATGTCTGTAACAGCAGCTCCGTACACACTGGGACACAGGCGAGCTCACACACAGAGCCTCCCTATCTCTCTGTCTCTCTCACACACATTTGATTTATTACAATTGTTGTACAGAAACAAAGAAAACCCTTTCTGTGGACACATACAACATAAGAAATTTGGATGTTTGGCATTATTTGCCCACTGGCCGAGAGATGGGAAGATCAGCACCACTCTTATGTCTGTGTGTTAAATCTGGAGCTGGGAGACAGTTAGCTCAACATAAAGAGTGGCAACAGGGGGAAACAGTTAGACTGGTTATGGATTAAACAAAAGAAACACAGACGGGTGACAAATTAAGGGAAAAACCAGCATAAAGCGTCTCAGTAAGCTACAGAGCCCCTTGGCATTGATTCTGTGAGTCTCTAAAATTCTACTGGAGGGATAAACACTGTTCTTCCAAAAGATATCGCCCCGTTTGGTGTTGGTGGAGAGTGCTGTCTAGCCATTGACTATATATAAAGATGGATGAACCCTCCGTGACGTCAACACCAGTGTGGTGGCTCCGGCTGTCACCATCTTGACAGTGCCTGACTCCTGCTAACTCCCAGCTAATCCAAATGAGCAAAGAGGTGGAGCGTGAGCAGAGTTGATGTGTACCATGTGTACGTGTCCGGGCCATGGACTGTGACAGTATCCACCTGTCACTCAAAGTGTCCATGCCCTTAATAATGCATAACTTTAAGCCTTAATACAATTGAAACGAGTGACCTACATAAAATTCACCCCTTTATACCGTTGTCATGAACAGGGAAAATAGGAATAGAGACCACAAGATTAGAAACATGTTATTACTGTACTAAAGTTGTGCATTTTAACATGGGAATCCAAGGCTTTTGGAGTAAGTCTCAAGCGGATATTCAAGGAACTGCAGCTTTTGGCACATCCACATTGGCCTCATTTGTCATCCCTGGAGGTTTCCGGGTGTTCAACTTGGTGATTGTAAAAGTTATAGTATATGATTCACATAATTTTCATACACAGTAAACCATTCAGTAGCCCTTTGTATCCAAACTCATGGACGACGCCACTCCCATCAGGACAGAAATGTGTCATCATACACTGTTGCCCATAAAGTTGGAATAATTTTTGTTTTCAGACACGTTCCTCTTTTTATTTTATTTATACACATCAGTAATCACTTCTGACCAGGTTAGATGGTTACATACTGAGTCCCAGTGACCAGGTGAAACCAATTCTGACTTTGGGATCTGACTGAAGAGTGGGACGTCCTGCCCGTTGACACCATCAACAAGCTTGTGGACAGTACACCACGATGTCTTAACGCATTGATCCGTGTCAGGGGTGGCCATGCTCAATATTAGTGACTGTGTGACATTTGAAAGACTAATATTGGACATTCTAATGCATTTAATCCCCTCGAATATGTGTTTCCTGTTATATGACCAAGGTTGAAAAATTGAAACAAATCCCTTAATCCTATTTTTCAATACCCCAATTTAGTCTAAGCCTGAATACACAGTTTGCAACAGTTAATTGTGGTTACATTTTTACTGTGGTATGTACTGTATATCATTACAGTTTTGGGAAGACATACACTTTATCTATGAAGAATAAATTGCATTGTCACAATAATCAGGTAAAAAAAAATAAAAATTATTCCAACTTTATGGGTATGATAAAGGTGATCACTCAGAACTACTTTGTATTGAGTTACAGTGACTCTTTCCTCTGACTGGACAAGTGGACCCAAATCATGGCAGCAAACTGCCCTCACAGCACAAGAGAGCCACCAGACCCCCCTCACAAGAAGGGTCAAGGGTTCAGGTTTTTCCTTTAATTTGTCACCTATTTTTACTTAGAATGTATTAACCCATCACCATTCACCAGAGCATTTAGTTTGTTGGGCTCTATTGCACATAACGATTTAACAAGTATGTGCCCCTACAGATGACAGGAACTTTATGTTCTGCTGTGTAAGCACTCTTACTACAAAGTAGTAGCTGTGATGTTGGTGTCTCGAAATTGTTTGCAACTTTTGAGGCTTTGTGATGTGTAATTGTGCTGATGCCATTCAAAATCCAGCAGCAGTCCCTTTGGTTAATCAGTGAGGAGTTGGTAGATGTAGTTTGTTACCTTTGGATAGAGCCACACTAGCTCTGTTCACCTGTTTCCAGTCTCTGTGCTAAGCCATGCAAAGTGGCTGCTGGCCAGATGAGAAATAAAGGATATTTCCCAAACCAGGGTCAAACTATTCTTTCAAACTAAGATCGATCAGTTGAGGCATCAGTGGGTATAAAGGCCGTGACCTTGTTTTTATGTTTCATGCGGCCGATTTTCCCTTCGGTGGTGGATTTGGTTGTAAGTACACCTTGAGTGGCGAAAATTTCTAACATCATATTCAAGTAAAGTGGGTTCTTTTTTGCAAGCATCTGTCCAGGGATAATCATTTAATCCATTTCAAATATTCAGTGAACCAGGTTCAGCTCTTAACACAGGCTGAAGGAGGGAGTGAGGGAGGGAGAGAGAAAGAGAGAGAGAGAGAGAGAGAGGCTCATTCGGCTGAACAAATTCTACTAATATCAAGAAGAAAAAAAAAAGCTGCCTCAGTGTTGTGTGTGTCTTTGTGTATGTGGGTTTTCATACAAGAGAATGTGAACTGGTGTTTGTCTGTGTGCACATTTGACCGTGCAGAGCCATGCATTCATGCGTCAGTGTTACCGGGAGCCAGTTGTGTTGCAGCAGAAAGCAGAAAGAGTCTGTGGGGGAGAGATAAGAACGGCGAGGCTGCTCCAAGGACTCGCTCTACCAGCACAACGCCAGACCCAAGTTAGACAAACCTCCTTTGATGTGAGCACGGAGTAATCTCCCCTTCTGCTCGCTGCACAGAGATGCTATGCTGTAGTGATGCCCAGGCCCAGATACGAGGGGGCTGCTGCCACGGGGGCCCCTGCTGTTCACTTTGTACAGGGATGGGCTGGGAGTTAGGAGAAGAGAAGAGAAGAGAAGAGAAGAGAAGAGAAGAGAAGAGAAGAGAAGAGAAGAGAAGAGAAGAGAAGAGAAGAGGAGCGGAATTTCAGTGTGACTTGAGCTAGAACAGTGTTTTGAAAGATTTCACTGGAGTCACTTGTAGTGGGAAGTTTTACTCTGACATGCTCTAAATCCTGTTGCCGAGAAGTTCATTTGTATTGTTTTCAGTCGAGAATTTCACTCTACCACGGTCTAAATGCTGTTTCACAGACCTTTCCACCTTGCCAAGAACATATTTCTGGAGGAAATACTGGCAGAAATCTCCTCCTGTGTCACATCACTTGCCAGTAAAAGAGGAAAAGAATTGGTTTCTCTACTGCACAGCACATTTAAGAAAGAAAAAAAAAGGCCAGTGCCACTTCTGTTTCTAATCACATTCTACCTGGGATTTGGGTGTCCCAGTCAGAGTATTTACATTTTGTCTTTTATCATTACTTTGTCCATCTCTCACAGATACGTGTGAATAAATGGAACAAAATTACAGGATGGCAGCCTGCCTGTATCTTTAGAAAATCTTTCTCTTTATCTCCATCTCACATGCTTTCATTCACATATGCACTATCTTCGCCTTCGTCTCTCCTCTTTTGCATTTTATCTCCGACTCTCTTCACTTTTCTCAGTTTTTTTGTTTCTTTTCACATGATGCTGCTGGGATTTCTTTCTTATCTTATTGGTCACAGTCTGCCCAGAGAAGGGAAGACATTAGGACAGAGAGAGAGAGAGAGAGAGAGAGAGAGAGAGGAGGAGCAAGAAGGATAATTCCCTCATTTAATTGGTTTCAAACTTTTTCCCCCCTGGACGACCTGTTTCCTCCACTGTTGTGGCCAAAACATGGACATTGATGCTAAACCCATTAAATTTCACTGTAATTGGTCAAGGCCTGAGCTCATGTTAGCAAAGCTTTCACAGTTGATTGGCATTCTCTGCAGCAGCGGCCACAAATCCCAGTCATTTTACTTGGATAAAGTAGTCAGCTTTAGACTCTTAATTTCCCCGTCATGTATTCAGGCTCTCTTTTTTGCAGCAGCAGGAAGCAAATGAGAAAAGAACACCCGCACAAAAACATCCCTTCTTATGTGAGAAGTTTCATCGCTTTATGCCTGCAGTTAGCAGAAAAGAAAAGAAGAATGTGCTCTTGAATGTTAAACTTTAGGCACTTAAATGTGCATTTTGCTTTCAGTTTATGGCTTTTCTTGTCGCTGTTTGGGGGTTTTATAAAGTAGGTTTAGGTTCTTGAACTGTAAACCTTTGGTACTAAGTGTTGCTCTGTGAGCTCGTCAAGCCTCATATCAGCTATTTATCTTTTGCACAATAACACTGCTGAACATGTGGGTTTTTTTTCTCACTCATTTTCATCCCAAGTGTCTGGTTCACAAAAAATCATGTAGCATGGATGAACTTCTACTTGATTTAATATAATATTTGAACAACTCCAAGGGTACTTGCAGCATGTTCTTATATTATTTTAAATTATGAAAGATCTAGTGGAAATTTTTCTTGATTGTTTATTTATTTACTGTGTTGCTTTTTGCAGGGGCAAAATCAAAATCCATCCATCCATCCATTATCTATACACCGCTTAATCCTTACTAGGGTCGCGGGAGGGCTGGAGTCTATCCCAGTCGACTTAGGGCGAAGGCAGAGGACACCCTGGACAGGTCGCCAGTCCATCGCAGGGCCACACTTAGAGACAGACAACCAAGCACACTCACATTCACACCTACGGACAATTTAGAATCACCAATTAACCTCAACATGTTTTTGGACTGTGTGGGAGGAAGCCGGAGAACCCGGAGAGAACCCACGCTGCACGGGGAGAACATGCAAACTCCACGCAGAAAGATTCCCGTGCCCCCACCGGGACGCGAACCGGCAACCTTCTTGCTGCGAGGCAGCAGTGCTAACCAACTGCCACACTGCAGCCAAAATCAAAATATCAGGAGAAAACAAAATGAATGCGCACTACTTATTGATTATTACTTCTAATTATAAACTGAGCAGCATACTGATACACGATCGGTCCGCTCGATCTCATTGTTTTGAAATTCTGGTGCATGTTGACATGATTTCACATCATTTCTGCAGATTGCGAATCCTCTGCTCTGATGCATCCCCAAGGTATTCTCCTGATTTCAGATGTGGTGATGAAGGAGGCTCACTGCTGTGTTCATGAAACTAGTTTGACACAACTTAGTGATATGGTGCATTAAGATGCTGCAAGTGCTCATTAATAGCTGGGTTAATTGTGAGTAATAAAAGAAAGAAAAGGTTTACCACACCTTTACAGCAGCAGTAGCAGCAGCAGTCTGTAAGGCAAGTCCTGTCAATGGATTCATGCCAAATTCTGACCTACCCTCTGCAGCCTCAGCAGAAATGGAGATTCATCTTCAGCTGTCCAATTTTGGTGAAATTGTGCCCACTTCAGTCCCACATTTCGGTTCTCAGCTGACAGTGAGTGGTTATCTGAGTCACCATAGTCTTTCTGTCAGCCTCGGCCAGGCTGGCCATTCTCCTCTCACCTCTCTCATCAGTAAGGCGTTTGTTTTTCGCACCATTCAGAGTAAGCCCTAGAGTCTGCAGTGTGTGAAAATCCCAGGAGATCAGCAGCTTCGCAGTCACTCAATCCAGCCCATCTGGCATCGACAATTACACCACAGTCAAAGTCACTGAGATCTAATTTTTTCCCATTATGATGTTTGATGTGAACATTAAGGGAAGCTCCTGACCTGTATCTGCAGGTTATTATGCATTGCACCGCTGCCACATGATTGGCTAAGTGGATAATTGTATGGATAAGCAGGTGTTCTTAATTAAGTGCTTGGTGAGTGTACATCCATATATTAAAAAGAAAGACAACGTTGTACCATTATAACATAGAATTACACAACCAAATGAAAGCCCTGATTTATTTTTGCTTGAAAAGATTAAAAGGAAAGAAACACATAAAGAATATAGCGATTCTTTACATTTGTGTCCGACTTACGAATGCTATCGGTTTTTGAGATGTTTTGCAAGATGAAGATTAGATCATGAGAATTTAGAAAGTCAAGCCTAATATTCACAGTTGTATCATTGTTGTGGTCTCCACCCCCTCTGAGAAGAATTATAAGGAGCTAATGGACAATTGTTCATTGGTTCCTGCTACTTCAACCACATTAAAATGGAAGAGCAGCTCAATTAATAATCATTACCTTATGGAGCTTTTTTTTTTTTTTTTTTTTAACAAAATATCTATTTATCTGGGGATAGCATTCATTCTAATCGTTTCAATTCTCCCAAAAAAAGATAGCGGTAATATTTCCCATCTTTCTAAATATTTTTGAATTTGATCAATTACTTTCCATAATTTGCTTTGTACAGTTGAGTGGTGTCCTTAGTTATGATAACTTCCAGATGTCGAAACCCGTTAGGTGACCATTTAAAATTGACTTCTTTGGACAATTCTGAAGGCCAGCTCCCCTTTATTATCATGGCTTCAGACTTACTGAGACAACACTAAAATCCTGCAAACATTTTAGCAATTTTGGAACTGAGATTATTGGATCTCTAATATACAATATAACGTCATCAGCATATAATGACCACTTGTGGGTCTTTGTTCTGTCTGAGATCCCTAAAATCGATGGATCATTCCTGATTAATTCCGCCAAAGGTTCTATACTAATAGCGAATAGGAGTGGTCATTGGCGAATTGGTGATAGGCAACACCCTTGGCGTGTCCCTCTTTTTAGGGGAAAACTTTCTGACAGGTAACCATTTACACGAACTCTAGAGGTTGGACCAGAATATAACACATCAAACCAATCGGTAAAACTTTCATCGAAACCCATTTCCTCAAGGACATGCTTCAGGAACATCCAGTCCACCTGATCAAATGCCTTCTCAGTGTCAAGGCTGCGAAGCATTGATGGGTGCAAACTCTGATGGGCTGTTGATATTATGTTCAAGGTGCGTCTAATATTATTTATTCTATATCTTTTGGGTATAAATCCTGTCTGACATATGGAACATTTGTTGCAGGACTTAGCTGGCTATAGAGACTAGGCAGGAGCTAAAAGACAATACGATGTACTTTTCCTTACGTCAGATATGTGGGGTGTCACACAGTCACAGTTTTACACTACAGTTTGTAACACAGCGGCCCTGAGCTTCACCGCAACTGTGGGGATAATGTTTTCTTTCAAAAATGACTGATTTGTTTACTAATGTTTATCAAAGTGCATATGTGTGAGTTCAGAGAATTTAAATCAGGCTGAATTGTCACCATTGAAGTGTAGGTACCAGTCTCAGTTGGAAAACATTTGGGGTGGGAAATATAAAACAGGGTGACCTTGGCAACCAGATCCTGCAATGTCCACTAGTGACCGAGTGCAAGTAATGACTGACGGGTAACGAGTGAATCCTTTTATTTGTGAACCAGGCTTTACAACTCACCTCATCTCTAAATGTAATAAGATACTTCCATGGAAAGTTCGCATTGAATTTAAATTATGAAGTGCAGAATCATACAATATGGATGTAACTCTTGTGGAAGTCTTCAGATGTTAGAATTTTTGCGCCAGTGGTAAAAGTGGAGAACAAATGGCTGCTGCCTGCGCTTCCAAACCAAAATCATGATCCCTTGAACTGAATTTGGAGACACTGAGAGTCACATGCGTTCATTCTATTTTAGTAATGCAGGATATTCAAATTTAATACTGATACTGATATCCGATATTAAGATTTCTGATATCGCCAATAATTGATATTACCAATGTCGATATTGTTTACACCAAAAAATGAGTTTAAGTAAGCACTGTGAGAACGTGACAACTATTCAAAAGAAGCCCATACCAAATTAGACCACAGTCTTCTTTATTACATAACAAAAGTAAAACATATTGTAAGATATTTAACGTTCAAGTCCAGGACCAATTAAGTAAAAGCATCTGTGAAATAGCAGCAATATCAAATGTAGAGACGAAGGTGCTAATGTTAGACAATCATCGGTTTTTCACATCGGCTAAATTTGTTCTTTGGACCGATACTAACACATCGGAAAAAACATTAATATCGGCCGATAGCAATGTGGTCGCCAATATATCATGCATCCCTATTCTATTTACAGTTAGAATAACACTAATTGATGTCGTCCTACTCCGGTGAAATTCAAGATTTTTACCTTGTTAACATGTCCATATGGTGTTTTTTTTTTTTACATGCTGGAAGACTCATAATGAGGAAAATAAGCAGTCAGTGTTGTGACAGTTTCATGTGTGACAAAACTAAAGAACCAATCCTGTGAACCTGTGGGTCAGTCTCATTATTCTCATTTAAAACTGGTTTCCAGCTAAAACATATATGACTAAATCACTCCAACATCACAGCTTGCCATGGTAGCGCTGAGTTTTTATGAACAGTGTTTGAGCAGAGAAGTAGTTGAGGTGGTGTGCTTAAGCTGCTGTGAGTGGGGCGAGGTGAGTGGAGACTTCATAGATCTGCACACTCTCGAGGATGCAACGGTGTAGAGTTACATCTAAGCCATTTAAAGGCAGGAAGGGATTACTTTCACAGACAAAAAAAAAACCCTTCTAAATATGTAACTTTAATACACAGAGGTGCGTTTCTTGGGGTTTAATCGATGACCGCGGAGGGACTTTAATGTTTTTCTACAATGTTGTGAAACACAGTTAGTGGTCATAACCAAGTTAAGCACATTATGAGACACAAATGAGTTACAGTGAATGACACTGGAAGCACAGGGCATCAGTTTGACTTGCAGAGAGAAAGGAATATAGCGATGTCAGGGCGTGTTATAGAAACCCAGAGCTGGGATGATGACGCACAGTATGAGAGACTGGTTCAATCACTGAATGTGATTGAAGTACCACGTGTGGTACTTCAAACTCTGGATCTCATGATGCATTGCCCACTCCTGATTTTACCTCCTCGGCCAACTCTAAGATGTATCACAACCGGTCACCTGCTACCCACTTCCCAGCTGGACATCGGTGCCAGTCATGCTAACAAAAAATAATTATTATTTGGCAGTAATATTGTGGCTATTTGGAAAATGTCACAACCTCTACTTGCTATTTATATTCCAGGCATGCGTGTGTGCATATGTTTATGCTGAATACATTAAAAATGTGTTTGGATGCACGTGTGTATTTGCACAAGCTGCGCAGTGTTTGAGAGGCTGTGTGTGTGTTTATGCGCTGTACTCTGAGCGTTGTCATGGTTTTATATGTGTGTGTCTGTGTGTGAGAGAGAGGGAGACAGAGTGAAAGGGGTTAGGGAGAAGTCACTGAGTCAATGCATGACCTTGTCTAACCGGCTGGGTATCAAACTCATGACAACTAAAACTTTTTCAGCCCTAAAGCCTATTTATACACCCATACAGGCCTCTTTGATGTCGGCACTTAAAAGCACCACTAACTCACCCTGGAGGAAGAGCCTGGCACACAGAGGATGCTCTGGATGTCTCAGCCTGAGTGTAGATGCGTGTGCACATCAGTTTATGTGTGAGAATGTGTGCACGTGTCCTTGCATGCATGTGTGTGCACGCTCACCATCCACGTTTAGGTTGACGATGACTAACCATTTATTAACTATATTGCTCATCTTTCTCTCCGTGTCCCTTTTTTGTCCATCTGCTCCAACAGCTGAGGTGCAGTCTTTGTTTTGGGGTGAGATGTTTTAATAAGTCTTCGCACCTTTAAATTCTCTCAGTACATTTTCTTAGACAACTTTTGAATAATTTCCCTTCCATCTACAAGACTCAAGTTGTTGTGTAATTTATCAAATTGTTCCGCAGATATGCTGTATCTGTGTCTTTTCTGTCAACAAACCACTGATCTGCTAGCCTACATTGTTCTTCATCAGTCTGCCTTTTATAACACAGACTTGGGATGTCCTTGGCAGCATGCCATTTCAATTATCTTTCACTCTCACTTTCTCCAGAGTAATCTTTTAATCTTACTGCTATCCACCATAGTCTCAGCCCAGTCTTTGAAAATCACTTAGTATTTTTTTTTCTCACTTTAATGTTCATCAAATATTGAATTTTTTTTCTGTTTTCATTCTGAATGTGTGTCTTGTAGCAGCCTGCCACTGTGCAGATGCCCATTGCATGCTTTATAATAATACGGTTTGACATTTTCATTTGACAAAATACCAGTTTTCTGTTCATTTATCCCTGATTAATATGATTGAACACTGACATAACAGGTCTGTGATAGCCTTTTAAAAGCTCCTTCTTTATAAGTTTTTGTTGTGAAATAGATTTTCTTGAAATTAAATCTATGTTTTACATTTCCACTGGAATAATAAGAGGGAAGGTGAGACACTGATCAGTCAGCAGTGAACTGTGATAGTTACAAGAGTTGAAGAATCAGGCATCAGCTGCATATCTGAAGAGCAATGAGCAGAGGCACCCTGTGGAGTTTTTCCAGCACTAGTAGGGCTATGGAGCAAATGCTGGTGAACAGGTGTTGATTTTAGTTGTATCTTGTGCATGCACATAGGTGTGCATTCCGCTGCAGGAACTTGGGGTTGGCGTAAGGTGGCATGAAGAACGACCTTGTAATCGGGCCTGTCAGTATTTCTATTTCCATTTGTGTTGTAGGGTTTTATAGCCTCGACCAAAATATCTACTCCAAGTACAGCAGTTTAGTTCTATGAGTGTGTAGGAAATAGAACAGGTTTGTTACGTTAGCCTGTATGGTGAGTTTAACATTGTTGTTAAAAACCTGTTATTTGACACCTTAAGGGTCAAATGAATGTTACTTCATGTTGTTGTCCTCTGTCAGTCAATCAGCACACAATAGTTTGTTCAAGGCAGCTCAGCAGTACCAACCCTGGAGTGGCTACTTTCCTCTTCCACTGAATGAGGACGTACGGGGGCAGTTCTTGTGGTCAGAAAACCACCAAAGGTACTGGTCACACTAAAGTGGCCCCGAAGTTCCCACTATGGAAAACAACCTGTTGTCACATGTGCCTTTTAACTTGATATCCTACAGCACACAACCACTAGAAGATGCTCATGGTCAGCGACAATTGTGGCATTTATTAAACATGGCCAAGTAGGTACTAGAGCCAAGAAAAAACCCCTACTAACTCCAACCTGAGCAGATGGCGCAAGGCAGGATGGAGCCATTGATTTTTTTTTCTTTTTTCTTTCTTTCTCCTTCTATTTATTATCTTTTTGATTTGGTTTTATACAGGAGTACAAAACATTTTTTTCAAGGGGTTCCACAGAAGTGGTTGGAACACACACACACAGGTTTAGGCTCCCCTAAAATGGTCCACAAGCTATTGCAGTGGAAAACAACTTAATGTGGCCAAGAGCAATGGAGAATTCATATTGTCCAACTAAATAAAGAAATAAACAATTCCATGGCAGGGTATAAGAGGAGTGCTTTACTGCCAAGTCACAAGTCTTCACGTTTGCTCAATTTTTAGTAACCAAGATTCGACCCAAATTCCATTCAGCCTAACTGGGTCAGCTACAATCCCATTGTACTGCACCGTGTCGCGGGTCTGTGTGTCAGTAAGCGTACTGCCCGAGTGGAACAGAGCAAAAATTGACGTCAGCCCGATCATATATTGTGTCACAGTAAACTGCAATAAGCTGTTTCTTTTACAACAGAACCCTTAAGTGCAAGAAAAATTACACGCCGTGACATCCAGCGTTTCTCGACAGCTTCTGGTTGTTGAGTGGTGGAATGTCACACCGCTGACAGTGGCGGTCTTCTCCC
Source organism: Stegastes partitus (assembly GCF_000690725.1). Classification (NCBI taxonomy): domain Eukaryota; kingdom Metazoa; phylum Chordata; class Actinopteri; family Pomacentridae; genus Stegastes; species Stegastes partitus. The sequence continues at coordinate 485,151 of NW_007577762.1, forward strand.
TCTGTTTAGGGTTGTTTGTTTCCCCTTAAGTGCATTTTGACTCAAGTGTAATTATCTTCTCATCTATTCTGATTGGTTCAGTTTAGTATCAGGTTTTGTGGACCACTGTGTCTGGGTGTGGTTGTGGCGTATTGCACCTGTTACCACTCTTGGCACAGCATCACTGTGGATTGAAGCACCCTAAGCACACAACACTCATGCAGTTTTAGCTGCTTAAATTGCTCTTACACGTCATATGACTTAAATCTAACTAGAAGACACTGACAAGTTAAAGATCATGTGAACATTCAACTAACATGGCAGCAGCGTTCAGGAATACTGGCTCTCTTCACTTGACCTTGACCTTTCTTTCACTTCAGCTGGATTGATCTCGGTTTGATATGTGAATGAAGACGGCTGGTTTGGGCAGAATAAAAATTCAGGTCCCGGCACCACTCCCACGCAGTCTGTCTCTTTGTCTGACTACCACTCTTTGCTTGGCTGCCTCTGACCAACTATCTGCCTGATTGCGCTCTCTTTCTCTCTCTTTCTCTCTCTGCCCATCAGATCAGTGTTGCTCACAGCCAAAGAGGGAGGATGTGTGAAAAGCTCATGCAGAGACAGCAACCCCAGGAAATGCCAGCCAAAGAATGACTGAAACAAGGAAAGTGTTTCCGTGCACCACTGAATGTGTGCGTGCGTGCAGCTGTTTGTGTGAAGTTGCGTGTGTGTGTGTGTGAGTGTGTGTGTGTTACATGTCATTCCCCTCTCTCTAGTTTTCTACCTGTCTGATTCTCTTCACTTGAACGGACGAGACCCTCAGCCTGACAGCGTTATAATGCATGGCAGGAATATCAAAACCCTGTTGTTTTAGTCAAAGTGGGACCGCTATAAATATGCAGCCACATTCTTTCACTAGCATGCATCAAAATGCACAATCCCCCCCACACACAGACTCCAAATATAGAACACACTTGCATTTAACTGTAACAGTTGCACACAGTGTTTTAGAGCTAAACATGAAATCCATTTTAAGTCTTGTGTGCACACCTGCTGAAATATCGCCGGAGAGGTTGTCCCACGTCAGGATCCACATGAGCAGCACGAGGAACACGATGATGTAGTCATTTCAACACTTTAATCATAGATGTTTCAACACTTAAACGCTGTAGGAGATGAAATAGAGAGCTGTGCCACCAGCCAATGATATTAAGTATTAATGGATAAAAAAAAAAAAAAAAAGAAAGAAAACACTCCACACACACACACACACTTCAGTGGCTACTGCAAGGAACAGTTCTGCAGCTTTATCAACCCTGAAATGGGAAGTGGTTTGTGGTATTAAAAAGGAAGACGTGACTGTGGCGAGTGATGGTGAGGGGGAGGAGAGAGGAAGGGATGGTCCATCGGGCAAACAAGGTCCCTGAAATCCTAATTAACCCTCCCATGTAACAGGATTCTGGTCCAGAGACGAGCCTCTCTTTGGCTGATGCCAAACACGGAGGAAGGAACAGGCTGACTGTACATATCACTGAAGGAGGAGCATAAATATGAAATAAACAAAGTGCACACACACTGTTCCGCTGTTTCCTTCAGTTCAGTGCATAAATCAAGAAACTCACACCCCCTAAATAATAAAAGAATTTTATGGCCCCTTTCAGAAATGACGACAATCTTACTACCTCGGACCGAGTAACATTTTCGTATCATTTTCAAAACAACACAAATCTGTATCGCATGGAGTCACATTTATGGATGGGCCAAGAAGCAACATGCTTTGAGTTGTGTGCAGTGATTTATGGGAGGCTTCTGTTTGTGAGCAAAACGCCTTCCTGACTCACTTTCCCCCACAAATTCATGTCTGCTGCAAACAGAAATGTCCATAAAAAAAAAAACTGCGATGAAGGCAGAGTCTGCCAGAGATTAACGAGGCTCCCAAACAGTGAATGTAATCTGAGTTCTGACAAAATGTTAACAAGAGCTGAAGTTCAGTTTGTGGCCTCCAGCTGTTTGTAGGAGTCTTTCTTCTGAGTTTATTAAATACCTGCAACATCAGAAAGCAGCAGGAACCACAGGAACTTCTCCAAAGAGGGAGCGTTGCATCCATTTATACAAAACACAACAAAACACCACAACATAACTTCATCAGGTATTTATAATCATAAATTATCCCTGACATGGAGACAGGATTGATCAGGATCTAACAGCGAGCCACAGTGTGTACTTTGATCACACAGATGAGCTGTCACACACAGTCACAGCTGATCAGCTTTTACCTGCCGTCCACAGATCGAGTCCTGAGCTTCATCACAGTAGTCAGGGTATTTTTATTTAATGTTGCTAAAGTGGTAATCAAATTATCATCACACGTAGAGAGAATTTTCAGTGTTTATATATAAACTAAGCTGGGGTTTTTTTGCTTTTTTTTATAAAATATGATAAACTGGATACTGATTTAGATTTCATCTTTTTTTTTTTTTTGTGCATTGTCATGTATTATACATCACTTGCTGTAGTGTCCAACCTCATGTGAATGACAAATAGCACATGTGCAGCCTGTCGCTCTCTGTCTCTTTTGATCGTATGCTTGAATGAAGCCGTGAGGAACATAAACATTAAACTGACACACGTATGAATGACAGGATGCCGACAGTTTAACAGACCGAAGGAGCAGCAAGTTACATGTTGCACATCTAAAAAGGCCTTTAGTTGGCTGCTTTACATTTTAAACAGATCATGAACATGCCAACTAAATATCCATCCATAGCTTAAGTTCCCAGGACATGTTCCCACACAATTTGTTTCAAGTTCTAGGAATATTTTAAGAAAAATAGTTTAATTTAGTGTCCAAAGAATAAGCTAACCCTAACTCTTTAAGAATGTTTATGATTTATGTAAATGTCTTCTGAGAATAAACAAAATGTTTTAACTGAAACATTCAAAGGATGTTTGGAGGATGTTGTCTGGGCTAAGGATTATTTTACATGATAACAAAGGAAGAATATTCTTAAACATAAACATAAACATTTTTTTGTTGTTGTTTTTTAAACAAAAAACAATTTGCTCTAATATTATGAGGATGTTTTGGGGGATGTTGTTGAGGTAACACATTATAGAATGTTATTTTTTCTTAAAAAACACATTTCCACAATGTTACACAGTGACGCAACATTCAGAAAATGCTTTAGGAATGTCTGATCGTCAAACAGGGCTGCAATGTGGCTCGGCTCGGACTGGGGGAGGAAGCCAGAGAACCCGGAGAGAACCCACGCTGCACAAGGAGAACATGCAAAATCCACCCGGGCGTCCTAACTGGGACGCTGACCCGGGGATCTTCTAGCTGTGAGCACCTTGCAGCCCGTCCAAAAGCATGCTGAGGCTAATTGGTGATTGTAAATTGTCCATAGGTGTGAATGTGAGTGTGCTTGGTTGTCTGTCTCTAAGTGTAGCCCTGCGATAGACTGATGACCTGTCCAGGGTGTCCCCTGCCTTCACCCTGAGTCAGCTGGGATAGACTCCAGCCCCCAGCAACCCCAGTGAGGATTAAGCGGTGTATAGATAATGGATGGATGGATGTTTTTAAGAAAACATAGCTGCATTCAAAATCGTCCAGTTCACTCATTCACTGTCTCCTATACGCTTCAAAAAACACACTTTATGTTGCTCTGCAGTGAGCAGTAAATTGGGATGTGAGAGTTTGTTAGGGTATTGTAATTCTAAATATGATGCACCATTTACTAAACAGAGCTTGGTTCATGAAATAATCAATGTTTATCTGTTTGTGTTTGATCGATGGTTCAATGCTACGAAGCCAAACAACTGCAGCTGCCACAGCCATAAAGAAGATGCCGATCACTTGCGATATCAAAAAATTCAAATTATGCAGTTGACTTCTCTCCCTATGCACAGTTACAAAATAACAGTTTTAAACTTGAGGATTGGATGTTTCTCTCAAAAATCCGCCATGGAAGCTGTAATGAATTTCTGCTCTGCACACTGTCAACATCAGAAATCAGAAATCAGATATTTTGGATGACAGATGTTCTTTTGTGCTGATGATTCAACCAGAAAGAAAACGTGTAACGCTTTGCAGTTCTTTGTTCAATTGATCTGATTCATCAAAATGAATCAAATGAAAAATGGGTTTCAAACTGTCTTTCATTTTATTTCACAAAGGCATAATTGTCTCTCAATTAAATTTTGAATCTGTATGGTTTGGGCCTTTGCTTCAAGCTGTCCAAAACAGAAAATGAATCAATATTTTAATTTTCAGTTTCTGTGTTTTGCTTGTGCTTGGACTGTACCATTAGTGCTGGGGGTAGTCTGGAGCCAGCCGCAACCATATTATGTATTACAGTGGTTCAGGCCACGCGTTATTTTTTGGCTATGTTATGTCAGGCATAAATAAAATCATACAGACAATGTATTGTCTAGAACATTATTATAATAATGTTTTTGCATAAATTTTTTCATGTATTTATTACTAGTGTAGCTGATAAATGATTGCCTGACCAGGTGTGTTACATCCATCCATCCATCCATTATCTACACACCGCTTAATCCTCATTAGGGTCGCAGGGGGCTGGAGTCTATCCCAGCTGACTTAGGGCGAAGGCAGGGGACACCCTGGACAGGTCACCAGTCTATCACAGGTCTACACTTAGAGACAGACAACCAAGCACACTCACATTCACACCTACGGACAATTTAGAATCACCAATTAACCTCAACATGTTTTTGGACTGTGTGGGAGGAAGCCGGAGAACCCGGAGAGAACCTACACTGCACGGGGAGAACATGCAAACTCCACGCAGAAAGATTCCGGTGCCCCCACCAGGACGCGAACTGGCGACCGTCTTGCTGTGAGGCAACAGTGCTACCAACTGCGCCACCCTACAGCCCAGGTGTGTTACATAGACTACAAATCTGACTGTGCTACTGGGTCCACGGCTGGCTGTAGACTCCCCCCCAGCACTAACGGTACAGTCCAACCACAAGCACGAAACGCAGAAATGGAAAATTAGAAAATTTTGTCATTTAAAAATTTGGCTTAAAAATGTAATTCTAAAGCAACAACCCGAAAAATGAACAATTATAGATTAAACTGTGAGACAATTATCCACTTGTTCAATAATGAAAGAAAAATGGATAGTGATGGATACTGTTCATTTCAAACTCATTTTTCATTTGATTGGTTTTGATGGAATTGAACAAAGAAAGGCGTTTCAATGGGCTCCTCCCCCATTTTGCAAATCTATAAATAAAGCTCTATGAAAGTGGATTCATTAATTCATTTCATCGTCCGTGGAAATATCGATGAACAACAATATGCAGTGTCTTTTTTTTATTGACCTCCTACACAAAGCATAACTTTCATTTCCTCATATTTCCCCTCGGCAGCAACAGAGACAGACAGATGTTACACACTGATCCTTCACCCGCCGGTTTCAACACTTCAGCCGAGAGCAAGTCTTTGACTGACAAGTATTCAAAGACTTTAAAACAGATGCTTATTCAAAGAGCGACACAGAATGTAGTCCATCAAAGAGTGACCACTGGTGAAGACGTGGGGCTGGTGCATGTTTTGCAGCATTGTAATGAGGTGCAGTCATTGTGTTTCTGCATGTATAATTATGTGTAAATAATGCTACTGAACTGTGGGGGTACCTCCCACTGTGGGACCCTGTGTTGCAGGTCCCTATGCTTTCACATCTGGCTAGAGCTTTGAAGTGGCAGGTGTGCCATCTACATGCCACACACACACAGAAATGCACTACCACCACCATGCTGGCGAAATGAGAGAGAGAGAGACAGGCCTTTGTTGGCAAGTACAAAGAACATACACATTGTCGTTTTGGTGTTCAGGGACTGTTTTTGATACAGCATAATCAGATTCACACATCTTAGGTTATGAAAGGCTTTAACGAACAAAAGAAAACAGGTTTAAAACCCACATAGTTGTCAGCTATAAGTCATCTGGGATGAGCGACGACTTGACTCAAGTCTCACTGCTCATGTGTGGAGGAACTGATCTAACACAATTCCACCTCCCAGCGGCACATCAGGACGGTATTTCATACAAAAAGACGGGATTTACACACATGCACACACACCCCCACACATGCATAAGTGCCTTGAAATTATGTTGCAAGTGAGCCAAAGCCGCAGTAGAATAAGTCAAAGAATTACAGAAAAGTCATTGTCAGTTGTCTGATGTCACTATTCCACACAGGCTCACATACATCAGCAGGCATGTCTTATTTCGAGGGTTGCAATAAGGCAAAAAGTTTGACAAAACTACCGGGTTGTCTGGGGATGCTGAAATGCGATCACCATAAAGATTTTTGCAAGATTATTTGTACATTTTTCCAACAGCATGTTTTCTTTTTGAATCCCCAGTTCCCATTGGTTTGCTGAGACAGAAGGAAAAAAAATGACAGGAGATAAACTTTATTATTACTATTTTGAAGACTTTTTGACCATTCAAGTCTCGCATTCACACCCTGCTAAAGTGAAGGTAATGAAGAACATAGCACATTCATATATTGCATTATGCTAATACAGAGTGTTTTACTTACATGTGGCTAATTTAAACTTCTTTATATACAGTTCAGTACAGTTACAAGGGTGGCCGTGGTTCAGCTGGTGGAGCAGAGTTGTCCACTAATCGCAGGGTTGGCAGGTTGTGGGTGTTGGCAGAAGCATCCCTGGACAAGTCAGTGAACCCCAGGTTGTTTCCAACGGCAGGGTAGTACTCTGCATGACAGCTCTGCTCACTGGTGTGTGAATGTGTGTGCGAATGAGAAATGTATTGCAAAGTGCTTTGGAACCTAAGGTTGAAACAGCACTATGTAAGTGCGAACCATTTAAGGTCTAAGAGTGAATGAATGGTAAATGATCCGCACTTACTGTATATACATTCTACAAAGTGTTTGTCATTCACCCATTACCACACGCTCAAATACTAATGGAGCACGGCTGCCATACAAGGTGCTCGCCTGCCATTCAGAGCAACTAGGTGTCAAGAACACTTTGGCAAGACAACCTTGTGAGTGGTGGATGACCTGCTCTACCACCTGAGCCACAGTTGCCCCAAGACAGCATCTTCTTTGCTCTTTGAAAAAGCATGTTTTGGATTCACTTGTTTCCATAAAACCATTACAGAAGGTAGAAGTGCTGTGATCCACTTAAATGAGGATTTAGAAAAACCAGCAACATTGAAATAGTGTGTTGTTCCTCCTCATGTCACCAAACCAGCTCTGAATCATCGAGGTATGGAAATGGGACCTCTGGGGGTGTCCTGTGGTGTCTGGCACTGGAACGTGGATCCTTTGGGTCCTGTGGGTTGCAGGGCGGGGCTTTAGCGAATGGGGCTTGTTGAGAATGGGGGAGATGTTTTTGTAATGTGGTAGGATAATTTGTCTTGCTGAGGGAGACTGCAGCCATCTAGGAGTGACGCTGGGTCTGCTCGGGCTGCAGCAATGTGGGACATTTGGGGCGCCCCAGTAGCTCAACCGGATAAGACCCATGTTCAGGGGCTATAGTCCCCGACGCAGCGGCAGCAGTTCGAGTCCAACCAGCGGCTCATTTGCTGCATGTCCTACCCCAACTCTTCTCCCATGTTTCCTCGTCTCTCTTCACTATTCCGTCTGAAAAAAGGCAAAAGCCCACAAAAGAAAAATAATTTAAAAAACAATAATAATTTTTAAAAAAAGATAGTTGGCACGTGTAAATATAACATCACCACGAATATTAAGACCCAAAATTTCCCAGCAGGACATCAAAACAATGCAACCAAAGTGCAGTCGCCATTCATAAACCTTTAAACTTGCTTGTTAAAGTAATCTGCATCTGATCAAACAATTCATGCATCTAATCAAGCAATCACTTAGTGGCTACTGAAAGCATACGAGTATGTTGAGATAGTTAGGAGCTTTAGTTCTTGTTCAGACCAAACATTGTGGATTAATTGTTGGTGCCAGACAGGCGGGTTTTAGTAACTGCTGGTCTCCTGGATTTTCACCACAACAGTCTCTAGAGTTTACTCAGACTGGTGCAAAAAGACAAAACACAAAGTGAGCAGCACTTCTGGCGGATGGAAACGCTTCATAAATGAGAGAGTTTAGAGCAAGCTAACAGGAATGTGACAGTTATTAAAATAATCAGATGTTAAAATGGTGCTAAGTGGAAGAGCCTCTGAACACAAAACACAGTTTCAGCACACAGATGTTGAAACGGAAAATTTGGGGTAAACAACACAAAACACTTTTGGTCAATGGTTTATGTATTTAATCTGAAATAATGGGGCAAAAGTGTGACACAAAATCTTTCAGTGACTCTCTATGAGATATCAGACTCCTTCCTTTAAAAAAAAAAAAAAAATTATCCCAACAGAAAGTAATTACTTTCAGCACAGTGTGAGACTGATCATCTTGCACCCCTGTCTCATTCTGTCTTGTAACAATTTTTCTGGACTCAAATGCAGAGCAAAAAGTTACTGCACAGTTTTATAAAGGTTTATTGTAAATCAGGCTTTGTGATGAAGAGGGATCCATCCATCCATTATCTATACACCGCTTAATCCTCACTAGGGTCGCGGGGGGGCTGGAGTCTATCCCAGCTGACTTAGGGCGAAGGCAGGGGAC
>NW_007577762.1:496684-499528 GCF_000690725.1 Stegastes partitus
AAGGACTTCTTATTAAGATCAATGCAGCTATAAACACACCAAACAGAGATTGGGAAAACAGTTATTTAGCTTGTGTACGTATAAATGTAACAGTGTAAGACTTCCAGACCCCCACTGGTATGCAGTCCAGGTTTTATGACTTTCCTTATCAGCTCCCCCTCCGCTTGCTGGGATCACAGTTGGTAAGGGTGGGGGAGAGTATCCATAGAAAGAAGAAACACCTCAGTGAGAGTCACTGTGCCTTTGAAGTTGTTATTTCCAAAGTGTTGGTGTCCCACATGTTGTTTCATGCCTCTGCAGGAGGTATGAGCGTCCATGCTGTAAGAAAGTGCATGCATCACCATTTTTCCAGTGGAGTAACAACACTGAAGTTGATCACAACAGGCTCCTGCTGTAATTCTCTTTTGTGACATTAATGGTGGTTCTTCCTCAGAACGAGTGGGTTTTCCTGTTCTGTGTAGTGTCCAAGGTGGCGGTTTTATGATGGGAGTAGATCCAGAACTTAAACAAAAACAGTGCTTGTTACCTGGTGTGTCCCCTCACTTGGCATTCCACAGAAAGTCAAACCGTGTCCGCTACAGCTGTATAACCACTGGTTTAGGGAATGTCCTAAATGGGCTTTTTCGCTCTGAAAACCAATGAGCTGCTGCTGGAAGAACACGATCTCAGTTTGGTGGGTCAAACTCTTACTGGCTTGCAAAGCTTGGAGATCAACTAGTTGTTGGTGGGCTTGGGGAATGGCAGAAGTAAACGTCTTCATAGCTTTAATTTTATATCTCAGTTTATAACAATAACAAAACCAGCAGCTGAAGTTTGACCTCAACATGGATGAGATTCTGAAAAAATCTCATCAACGACTGTATCTCCTGCGGAAGCTGAACTCTTTNCACCAGTTAACCTCAACATGTTTTTGGACTGTGTGGGAGGAAGCCGGAGAACCCGGAGAGAACCCACGCTGCACGGGGAGAACATGCAAACTCCACGCTGATACAAGTGAATGGCGGGAGTGGAAATTCTGTTGTGCATTCAGTCTGAAGGCTGGTGACTCTGAGTTTGCATGAGGTTGGTTGGGCTGTTGACTGACCGTTGTGGAGACAGAGGAAGTGAAGGCGGTGTCGGACATGGTGAGTTGAAGGCTGAGGCTTGGAAAGAAAGGTGAGACGAATGGAACCTGAGGCACAAAGAAGTTGCAGGGTAGAACTGGGGCTTAACAAGACTTAACACGAGGAAGCAGATGCTGCACGGAGAGTTTTGGCCTACAGTACTACCACGGGAGCAGGCAGAACAAGCTGGCAAGAAATGGAATGATGATCTGGAGTTTAAATACTGCAGGAGGTGATCAGTGGATGAGTCTCAGATGAATCAGGTGATTCCCTGCAAAGAGGAACAGGTGGGCAGTCTGTTTGCGTGTCCAGGCAGAGACACGCAAACACAAAAACAGGGAGGACAGCGGAGACAAATCAAAGACAAGAGGGAGAAAACAGAAACAACAGCGAGCCGAAGAGTGGTGCTATGACACACACGAAATTTTCAACATGGCACACTTTCTTAAGCTGCAGAAAATTAGAGCGTTTCCCCAAAAACGGTCCAGTGCATTTGTCAAGGGACCTATCTCAAATAAATCAAAAACACCAGTGTTAAAGTGTGGAATGAGTCTTTGTTTTTTATTTTAATGAGTAGAGGCGCAACATCAATCTGCAATTCATGTGTTTTATGTTTTCAGCTTTGCTTGTGTGTGTGTGGTCCGGTGCCCAATTCTTTGAAAAAATATGTCTCTCTTTTCTTATGGGACATTGTAAATGCCAGTTTTATTTGTTCTTTGCTACAAATGTTGTGCAATCCTGCAAAAACCCAATTAAAAGGTTTAATTGGGCCATATCAATGAGTCCATCCTGCCTTGTGTCATCATTAGGCAGAGGGTGGTGGATATTATTTTCTTGCCACATATTAGGCTTTAATGCCAACTTGGCCATGTTTTAAAAATCCCTTGACACCCTTTTGGCAAATGACACCTAGTTGGAAAGCGCAAATCCTGACAATTTAAATGGTGTAAACAATTTTAAGACACCAAAAAACACAGCAACAGTAGTTCACTTTGTAATAGTAGTGTGTGCACAGCAAAAGTGTAGTTTCTTATACTTTGGTCATCTATGGGGACACATACTTGTTGAATCACTATAAGCAGCAAACTACTTTCACCTTATCACTGGTTAATAAATGATCTAAACGTAGTGGTTAATAATTTGGTTTATGATTGATACACTTGTGAGCTGTTGAATGGTTACAACATCAACCCGATCAGGAGCAGATAGAAAGGTTGGCTTTGCCTACTTTGTGCAGCGCTGATGGGAAAGGAGTCCCTTTGGCTGGAACAGTTGTTGATGAACCGTCCCTCTTTACGACATCTTCAGGCTGTTTCCTCCCGAAGCGTCGTGAAGTTGCCTGGCAACGAGTTCTGCCGTGGAGCTCACAGGTGCAGTGTTGGAGGTCGTCAGCGGCTTCCAGTGTTGACACACAGCGGTGGATCTGTCGGTAGGCAGCCGGCGTCCTGCGCGGTGTGTGTGCTTGTCAGGGTTGATGAAAAAATTATTTCACTCTTAACTGTGGCTCTCGTGCTTTCGGCCACATTTGGTATTAGCCGAAAACAGGAAAAGAATTTTCGAAACCAAGACCGATCTGTTACAGAAATCTAATTTCCACTGATTCTTGTCAGTTTGGTTTGACACAATCAAGCGTGTAAATTAGAACTTTAAATGAAGGTAAGCACTATCTTAAGATCAAAATAAGGTCTAAGGCTAAATGAAGACTACAAAAATTGAGATACATAAAAGACGAAAGAAAAAC
>NW_007577762.1:501268-505826 GCF_000690725.1 Stegastes partitus
ATTGAATTGAAACACAATAAAAATGAATTTTTACCATATGGGACCTTTAAGGGGTTGAATGCCACAACTCTTGCTCTTCAGAAGTATTTTTATGTCAGAAAACACATGTCGTCCTAAGTCAGTTTCAGAGCTCGACAAAGATTTCAGCTACCAAAGGCTTCCATATTCACCTGATCTCAGACCAAAGGAGGACATTTGAATGTGCTGCTGACAAACCTGCAGCAGCTGTGTCATTGGAATGCTGAATGCAAAGCAATATTCAGGCTATTCTGGGATGTCAGCCAGTATCAGAAAGGTGTACCTAATAATATGGCCACAGAGTGTAACACAGAAAAACCCTCTCAGATACAAGGATCCTGGTTTAAAAATAACTACAGTCTAATTAGTTTTCTGTGTGTGTGTGTGTGTGTGTGTGCGCACAAGGGCAGGATGGGGCTGCAACGGCAGAGTAATTAAGAGAAACAAGTCTTTGATCTTAATGAGGTTTTTCTACTCTTGTCAGGGAGTGAGGGGATGTGTATATATGCAAGAGAGCGTGTGCGTTTGTGTTCATAATTTCTGTTTAAAAAAAATAATTCCCCCCAAATAACCCTCTCTAAAATGAAAAATAAACTCCAATTCTATTCAGAACAGCAGGGAAGTTTTATCATCATCTGTTCTGGTGACTTTTGTTTAAAGAGAACATGTCATTTCTTTGAAATAACAGATTTAGGTCATTCTGGAGTAAAGAAAAAACCTCCTCTATGACTGTTTCTTCTCAACTTCATGACTAATTGACTGGAAGATAATTTGGATGCTGAATAGTGGCAGCAGGAGTCCACTCCATTCAGCGGTGAGATTGATGCATCTAAACAACACCAACAAACATGGCCCGCAATCACTCTAGAGGGGGTGCTCCGCCGAGAACATCATTACCGACTCTGTGTTGTCTGCTAAATCAAAGTAGCTTCCCCGGCTTTGATAAAAAAAAAAAAAAAGCCTGCTGTCGACCAGGGTGGGAGTTTGCTGCTGGGTTACCCAGATGAGAATCATCCAGTGATACACCAAGATGCTATCTGTTTTCTGGTCAAATGAAACTAAAAAGACCAAAAAAATAGAATTAACATAGAGAAAGGGTGACTGCCCTGCTGGCTGAAGCCACATGATAAGCAAAGCCGTACTATCAAACAGAATAGAATAAACCTGAATATGCAGCACAATAGTGTTGAGTTGAATAAAATATGACTGTGTAGTGAAACTGAAGAGAACATAATTAGTTTCAGTTCAGTATCTTTTATTCATAAAGCATGTTATCTCAACACAGTCCCAGAGGTCTTTATGTGCAGGGAAAGAAAGAGGTTTTGTACATCTAACTAATCAATAATCAATCAAAGTGCTAAATGATGCAATACAGTATGCAACAACAGCAGGGGGTCAACACGGCACAAGGCATGTGAGGATTCATGAAGCTCCTTCTGTCATGGTTTCAGTTTTCTTGTCATTCATCGTGGTTTATTTTGTTATACTTACCTCTCCTCTTGTTTCAGACACTTTACTTCCTGCCCTTGTCTGTTTCCTGACACTGTTTTTACCTAAATCATCCCAATGTGTGTCAACTGTGTCTCATTGTCCTACCTTCTCAGCGTATTCTGGTCTCGTCCATACATGTACAGTTAATTTTTAAAGACTCTCTTTAGTGAAAATCAAGGTTTTTTTTTTAATTTTTTACCTTGTTAACATGTCCATATGAGGGTTTTTTTTTTATATGAGCAAAATAAGACATCATGACTGAACATTTCTGCCTTGAGATGACAGTGTACCGATTACAGTCTGAGAAACGTAGATTCAGACTTTCAGGGTTTCATACATAACAAAGCAATCCTGTCATCTTACAGGGTGGGGCTTCCTGTATCATTATTCTTCTTCAGAATCAGTTTCTCAACTTTAGACATGTATGGCAGATTTATTCCAATATTGTCACTTGCCATTGAGTAGCACAGAGTCGTTTTACAGTGTTTGAGCAGAGTTGAAGGTGAGCTGGTGTGCCTGAGCTGCTGTGAGTGACTGAACAGTGGGTAGAAAAGAATGAAGTGACTTCAATGGTTTCAAAGCCAGCTGTTAGAGTTACGTCTCTATTATAAAGCAGGAAGCGAGCTTCTGAATATGTCACTTTGATAGACAGAGATTAGTTTTTAGGGGATTAATCAATGACCAGAAAGAGGCTTTAATGTTTCTGTACAATTTTGCAAAACACAGTTGGTAGCTGAAACCAATTCAAAGACATTATGAGACACAGTTGAGTTGCACAGTCATTACAGCAAACACTGGAGCACAGGGAATCAGGCTGACTTGCAGAGAGAAAGGAACAAAGCTATTGTATGTCAGGGTGTATTATAGAAACTCAGAACTGGGATGATAGAGAATGGAGGAGAAAGAAGAAAGAAAGGAGGACTTCATAGATTTGTGCATTCCGAAGGAGGCAACAGTGTAGTTATATCTATGACATTTTAGGGCAGGAAGGGATTGTTTTTATGATAAAATACTTCTAAATATGCAACTTTGACACAGAGATACTCATAGATTTTAAGGGTTTAATCAACAACAGGAGAGGGACTTTCAAACACAGCTGTTCTCTGCGTTTTGACCTTTTGACACATGCAAACACAGTTTTTGGTCACTGAAAATGGAGCTTTTGGAAAGCTCATTAAGATGTACAGAAACTCTGTTTGCTGTATTAACATGTAAGTACAGACCCAGACTTCCACGTTTGCCTTCCTATTGGGTCTAATCAGTCTTTACGTGTAATTCACAGTGGCGGGCCGTGCATTTTACTCCTAGGTCTTCAGTGGCTGACATGACCTCCACCTTTGGCTCCTCCTAGTGGAACATTTTTGGTTTTGCTTCTGGATTTTGCAACATGTTAGAGTGGAAGGGGACCAGGTGCTCTGAGTTGGCAATCAGCCGATTGCTCCAGCTGCGGCGAGGCGTGGCTTGCCATCCACTCATCAAACCTGCATTCTGCATATAAGACGCCAGAAAGCCACAAGTCCACACCGGATCATAGTAAAACCTAAGTTAGTTTGTGCTCGCTCGTATACTCTGCTTGTTGTTTTGATTCTGCTTCTAACTCTACTCTCCTGTGCTCCAGTTTTCGCCACGCTTGCCACCTTCAGAGATCCACCATTCATTCCCTCCTCTTCACCGTTGGATTCTACTGGCTCCAGCTCTCCATATCCACTGTGACCCTCCGCTGAAGTCATCTGGTCCACCTCCGTCTCCTCCGGCTCCCTAACCCTTGCTTCCAGTATTGTTGTTTTCCAATCTCTCGTCTACTCGATTAGTAGTACTAGTCACTGTCAGTCACTGCCCGTTCCTACCTCAGAGACATCATAGAACCCATCATCATCCCCCAATTCCACCAGCACACCCCCAACTTTCTGTTCATGGATGACAATGCTCCACCACCTCGTGCCAGAATTGTCACAACTCGACTTCAGGAAGTCGGAGTGCCTCATATGGTATGGCCAGCAATGAACCCCATAGAGCACGTCTGGGACCAGCTGAAGCAGAGACTGGATGACCGTACTCCACCACCACGTGACCTGGCAGAACTGCGTGTAGCACTTGTGGAAGAGTGGAACGCATTGCCTCAGAACAACATCATGAGGCTAGTGAGGAGCATGAGACGTGGTCAAGCTGTCATTGCGGCAAATGGTGGAAACACCCGCTACTGACATCATCAATTTTTGTTATTTGGGGCTATCCTTGTTATTGTTTAAATTTTGGGGGTAATAAATATTAAACTAATGAAAATGGTGTTTCTTCTCATTCATTAAGGGAACTTTTACTTATTTCATTAAAATTCAGACCAAATAGGAAAAGCACTTATGTAAATAACAATATCCCTAACTTATTGTGAGTAGTGTACTTTTAATTATGAAATTATTTCTGTGACCCTGGTAACACATGATGGCTGAAATATGATTGGTTTAAAAAAACAAACAAACAAACACTAAAATAAACATACACTGCTGGAAGCACCACAGCCCAGAGACATGCTATGAAATGAATAGACTATTGGGAATATTGTTTTTTAAAAAAAGAATAATGGGAAAATATTACAACCTAAGTCAGTGAATCTGATAGTTTAGGCCAGCAGAGAAGGCCTTGCTGGCCCTGACGGCACATCGCTGCTTATTCATCACTAGTACCTACAACTTTCAAGCTTCCACCAGCACGTGCACGCCAAGAGTACATTAAAGGTTATCTGATATGTGGTTTAAGGTGTGTTAGTTTGGATGAAGATTAAATCTAAATTATCTATATTTAAAAAATGATTGTCTGGATGGAGATTGTTTGTATTTCAATACGTCATTTTTAAATGAATGAAATTTGTGTGGATGTAGGCTCAGACTGTCTTCCCATCTCTCTGTGCCAGATCATCTCTGTTCCAGCCTTTTGTTCTTCCGTGTAAGTCTCCTTGTTTTTCTTGACTGTTTCCCTTGGACCCTGCCGTAGCTCATTCCATGTCAGATTTGTTTGCCTTCCACTGACTGATTACCTGAGTACTGTACTGTTT
>NW_007577762.1:506731-530365 GCF_000690725.1 Stegastes partitus
GGTTGACTTCATTTTTCAGGGCCGGTTGCTACGTCCATCTTTTATACAGGCTTTGGACAAAATCTAAGGTAACAGCAGCTTTTTCAAGCGTTCAAATAACTACCAGCCTAGTTCATTTGTTACTTCGTAAACACTGAAAATTCTGTCCATGTGTGATGACAATCCAACTACTATTTTACAGACAGTAAAAGAACAATGTGACTTGCTGTCAGATCCTGATCGATCCTGTCTCCATGTTGGTGATAATTTACAATAATTATTGAAGTGACTGCAGTTCCTCTCAGCTTAAATATACACAACTCTTTTTGTGACACTCACACAGGTGCTGATGCTGCAGGTACTTAAACTCAGAGGAAAGACTCCTAAAAACTGCTGGAAGCCGCAAACTAAACTTTTCATCTGTGTGTAAAAACTCACTAAAATTCAATTTACTGCTCACTGCAGAGCAAAATAAAATGTGTTCAATGAAGCATATAGGAGACAGTGAATGAGTGAACAAGAAGTTTTTGAACACAGCTGCTTCCTTTAAAACAATGTTGACATAATTAAAATTACAAGCAATATATTATTACCTAATTATAAATAGATTCTTTGTTAATGAATGTTAAAGACATTCTTAAAAGAAAGCTGCTGGTGAAGAAAAGCTTCTTAAACAAATATGTCTTTGTACATTTAAACTGCAATGGCAACCCAGCTAGCAATGTTTTTGTTCAAATAACTTTTGAGAAAGTTTTGCAAAGATCTAGTGACATTTTTAGAGTGGAGTTTCAATTTTAGTTCACAATTTATTCTTATAAATACAAAGTGTCTCTAGAGACATTTTAACAATGTTTGATCAAACATTCCTAAAACATTTTCTGAATGCTGCATCACTGTGTAATATTGTGGAATTGTGTTAAAGAAGAAAACCTTATAATGTGTTACCGCAAAAACATCCTAAGAATAATGCAGACTAAATATTTTACCCCTGTTATAGGAAAGTTTAATAAAGAAAACTTGTCATCTGAGGTCTTGATAACATCTTGAAAACATTTTTTTCAAATGTAGGTTTGCAAATGTTCATCCCTTGTCATTATGTAAAATGATCCCTGGCATTGACATCTTCTCTACATGGTCTGTATTTCAATATGCCATTTTTAAATGAATGAAATTTGTGTGGATGTAGGCTCAGACTGTCTTCCCATCTCTCTGTGCCAGATCATCTCTGTTCCAGCCTTTTGTTCTTCCGTGTAAGTCTCCTTGTTTTTCTTGACTGTTTCCCTTGGACCCTGCCGTAGCTCATTCCATGTCAGATTTGTTTGCCTTCCACTGACTGATTACCTGAGTACTGTACTGTTTTAAGCCCAAGTCAAGGCAGCTTTTTTGGACTTTATATCCTGATGTGTGCAAATCTTTTTTCTGGTTGTTACAAGAACAGTATGCGGAGGCGACCATTAACAAGCTGCAAAAACCTTGCACATGAGTGTGTGCAATAACAAGTATCAGTGAAAACCCTACAATGGGCTTTTATAAAGGCAGAAACCTTTGCTGACGGCCTGGACAGTCGGGACTGAATATTTCACTTAAAACATTTTATTTGTGAAATGATAAATATTCCTAAGAGAGCTTTTGACAAATGTTGTGCGAATATTTCCTGCGAGCTGAGAACTTAAGCTATAGATGCCAGTATTTAATTGGCATGTTAATAAACTGTTTTAAGTGTAAAGCAGACAACTAAAGACCTTTTTAGATATGGGACACATAACATGCTACTCCATCAGTCTGTTAAAGTGACAGCCTTCTGTTATTCAGGTCACTTTTAAGTTATTCTTCCTCAGGGCTTTATTCAAACGTACCGTCGAGAGCTGTGATGAAGGACTTGATCTGTGGACGGCAGGTAAAAGCTGATCAGCTGTGACTGTGTGTGACAGCTCATCTGTGTGATCAAAGTACATTGGGGCTCGCTGTTAGATCCTGATCTATCCTGTCTCCATGTCAGGGATAATTTACGATTACAAGTTATTAATGAAGTTACTGCAGTGTTGAGTTTTGTAAAAATGGATGCAACTCTCCCTCTTTGAGACACGTGTGTTTATCCTGCTGGTGTTATGCTGCAGGTATTTAATAAACTCAGAAGAAAGACTCCTACAAACAGCTGGAAGCCACAAACTGAACTTCAGCTCTTGTTAACATTTTGTCAGAACTCAGATTACATTCATTGTTTGTGAGCCTCATTAATCTGTGGCAGACTCTGCCTTCATTGCAGTAGTATTATTTTATGGACATTTCAGTTTGTAATACACATGAAATTGTAGAGAAAAATAAATGTGAAAAGTGTTTTGCTCACAAACAGAAGCCTCCCATAAATCACTGCAAGCGACTTGAACAATGTTGCTTCTTGGCCCATCCATAAATGTGACTCCATGCAGTTCAGATTTGTGTTCTTGTTGAAAATTATACAGAAATGTTCTTTGTTCCAACCTAATAAGATTGCCATCGTATCTGTTATGGAAAAGTGAGCAGGGTGCTCATTCAAAGATGAAGCAGATAGGTTCAGTTGCCGTCAGATTAATAGAAATGAGTGCATGTTTGAAAGGAGCTTTACAATCAAAATGAGAGACCAGTCTTCCCTAAAGTGATTTAACAGAAACAGATTCCTTTTAATATATTCAGTTTCTCATCAGAAAAACAAAAAACAGTTTATCAGTCTACATTAAGTTGGTAGATGCACATGAGGACAAACAAGACATTTTTTCATCTTACCAACTTACATATTTGACTCATCATATTTGACTCATAATGCCAGACTGCTTGGACAGAAGACCACAGTGTTTTGATCAGTAAACATGACTACAGTAAATGAAAGGGCCAGCTGCTCTTTGTCACATTGCAGGACATAATGTACTGACAAAAAAGCCTCAAGAAAACATCTACCCATTTTCCACTGCAGGAATTTGCAGGATGTTTAAAGGTGACTTTCACCCTATGAGTGTTCTGACTACAAGATCCTACTCCAGGGTTGGTGTGCAGGGCGCAAACTGATTGGTTGAGTATGGAATGAACAAAGAGAGCCATTTAATTTAAAAAAATAAATAAATAAATTGCCATCCTACTTCCCCCATTGAGCAGCAGTCTTCTTCTCTCAAACATCACCATCAACAACATAAAATTCGCCATGTAGGCTCACACTAAAAAAAACCTCCATTGTTCTACACACCCTCAGAACTGGAGTTCCACGCAGCAGCTACTGTTCCATCCATCCAACTATTTTCTACGGCTCATCTGGTGTCAGGTTGCAGAGGCAGCAGGCCATTCTAAATGTCCATTTCCTCATCAACGCTTTCCAGTTCTTCCTGGTTCACCCCGAGGCGTTCCAAGGCCACATTAGATGTATAGTCTCTCCAGTGAGTTCAGTCTCTACCTCAGAGTCTCCTACCAGTTGGACGTGCCCTGAAAACCTCCAAAGGAACGTGCCCAGGAGGCATCCTAGTCACATGCCCAAACCACCTTAGCTCTCTCCTTTTGACATGAAGCACAATAGGTAAGGTTGGAGGACAAGGACGAGGATCGACTGCTAAATCCACAGCTTTGCACTCCGGCTCAGGTCCCTCTTCACCTCGATGGTCCTGTACAGCCCCTTGGTTGCTACTGATGCTGCATCAAGCTGTCTGTCCATCTCACGGTCCATTTTCCTGTCACTTACAATCAAATTCCAGTTCCCAAATTGTCTTGACGCATTTGGATTCAACGTCGCAGTCAAAGCTGTTTGGAGGAGCATCAAACATCGAATGAAAGGGTTGTATTTGAACCCAAAGCATGATGTTTTCTTAAAACTAACCAAGAAACTTTGGTGCCTACATTCAGCCAAACAGTGATGAAGACGAAACATGTGTCTACGAATAATCAACCCTTGTGATGCAAACCTCAGTCTGCTGGGTGAAAATCCTGCTTGCACACGTCTGCCTTCATTTACCCTGCAACCTCTGAACACCGACTTTGTGGCTCTTTCAAACTGGAAGCGTTTCCTACGTCACATTTGTACCTTTCAGATAGAAAATAGGTGTCTTTCAAATTAGAATGCAGTTTAGCTGAATGGGAACGTAACTTTTGAGACATGATTAAATGTGGCACAAGAGATTTGAGATGAGAAACTCTTCTCATATAATGTTGTTGACTGTTGTGAGGACTAGTCTATAAAAGATGAATATAAAGGTGAGTGAGAGCTTTGAAGAGAGGCATGTTTATTCTATTCTGGGTCTCTCTTTACACCTCTGCATGACTCCTTTGCTGCCTCCTTTCAAACATTTCAGTTGCATGACTGACACATGACATAGTTTCGGATTTGCTCCTGGTGCTCTGCAGTTCCTCAGACAGAAAATAACACCCCACAGGTACAGCAGAGTATGCAGGTGCCTGGAAAAGATAGTAAAATTGACAGTAACAAGGACAAAGGACACTGAGATAAGAAGGCACACAAGAAACATGTTTGTGGCAGACAGATGGGGCTTCAGCCAATTCCACCGTCCACATTAGCAAGGGCAGCACAACGTCCACTGCTGGACACAAACACTGCACCAGGTCTGTGTGTGAGAGAGAGACAGAGGAAGAAAAAACACACACAGCCACACACAGCGCTGTGCTGTGCGTGAGTCACGCTCATTGTTTGGCCATGAGCAGATTCCTACGGAGGCACAGCCAAAAGGACGCCTCCACCTGCATCCAGCAGCAGGTTTCTGTGTTAATGATGCCTAAACTAAGGCAGGAGAGCGCGCTGCAGAGGAGAGAGAGGCTGCTGGCATCAGTCAGATGGCAGAAAAACAAACACTGAAGTTTTTTTTTTGTGATTTGATAATAATGACACCATGAAAGGGGTTGATGTGTTATCACCTAAATCTACAGCTCCTGACTTTGCCCTCATGCTAAGTTACAGCTTATTGTTCAGCTGCACAGCTCACAACTTCACTGTTCTGGTTCACCCTCACCACTCTCATACCATTGTTTTTAGCTCCAGCATGCTGTTGTTTATAGAGAAAAGTCTATCGAAACCCCGTCTGCTCGACATCCAACACTCCGAAAACCGCATCTTTGAAGAAGATTTGGATCGTACAATAAGGCAGCTGGGTTCTTTTGGTGAATGGTTGTAAGCATCAACAAAGAATATATTACATAACAGCATTTACAGTCCAACAGGGATGTTTTTGCATGTTTGCTCACAAGTTAAAAGTAAAAAGTTTGCCAAATTGGCAAGCATGCTTCTCCAATAAGTTTTACCTCAACACTGTTTTGCAAGGGCACCGTTGTTGCTTCTTGGGTGCAGTCAGACCATTCTTCGTCACTGACACATCGCTGTGGAAGTAGGTCTGGTCATGCGGCACTATCAAGTAGCATAGTGGAGCTTTTAGCAGCTGACAAAACAGATATTTCCCTCAGTGGCTGATGATTACCAAAGAGTGAATACTGGACCGCCATATGCCGGGTGGCTGGAAACATAGTTCCAAATGAATGTTCATCTTTGCGCACACAGTTCATCATATCAGTTTTGAAGATGACGATATGTTATTTTGTGTTCACAACTGTTCCCACTGCACCTAGTGGACAAAACTGAGGAGGAAAAAAAAAAACTGTTTTTGCAGGTTTAAACTGACTCCTGCGGTTCCAAATTTGCGAGAACAGTGTTGTGCATATTTTAAGAATAGTGTCTGCCAATTTCTCTCTGATTCTAGGGACAGTAGAAGGCCCAGCATTATGGGATACCGTGTTACAGAAATACAGAGTTAGTGTAGGAAAGTCATATGTGGTGTAATCTGATCAAAAATTCCTTCTTTCATTCATCATCAGATGTCACCAGCTTTGGTTTATAACTTAAATAAGTCTTAAAAGTCCTAAATAAGGGCTTATTTAGATGTATCACTATCTACTGTTGTTTTTTTTTTTAATGTTAGTGATGTAATGTAAGTCCACCATTTCCTTGCTGAATTCAAATTGCCTTCACACACACACACACACACACACACACACACACACACACACGAGGGATTTCCAGGAAACAATTACTGTTTGTAATTTTATCTCATTATTATCTTCCTCACAGTTTTCTTTTTGCTTTCCCACAGCTTTAAGTAGTTCCTACGACTTTGCTTTGAAGAATTCAATTGGTGAGAAACCGCCTGGTTTTTACTGTGAAGAAGTCCCAGAAAACGTATTGGTCACAGTGCTTAGCACTGACCGAGATCATTTATTAAAAAACAAAGATAATGGTCTTTTTTTTTTTTTAAAGCATTTTCTATGCCCATTGATTAGTTTAAAATACTGCAGTGAATGATGGACCAAGCAGGAGCAGTCGATGTGAGCTGCTGGTGACAAGCGGCACACCTCTGACTCCTCGACATGGGCACCACGGTCCCTGTGCTCCGCTGTTGTCTACAAAACTACTTGTGCCGTTTGCAGCATGAGATCACAGCTGCTCACGGTTGAAGAGAAAAAGGCCAATTATTGACTGACTTCTTTATTAAAGCTACATGAGTTTTTTCATTTCTCTCTTGCTTCGCTGCTCCATTTCCGACAAAGCACCTTTTCAAAGCATTTGCTGTGTTTATTAACCCTATCAGCCCCAGGCTATTTTTAGGGTAATTTTACTACCTTTACTTTGAACCTCTTCTCTTGTGAAAGTTTATCATACATGATGCAGCTTTATATCAAGGAGAAAAAATGCATATGAAATGAAGTTTTTACATATATCTCATCATAAACTGCTGGCAGTAGAGATATATTTTCACTATTGTGTTAAGGAGATTGTCTGGAATCTGGCAACATTAGAACCACACTGGTTGAAACGCCATGACTTACAAATTGTTTCAAACAAACAAACATGCATGTTGCCTAACTGAAATAAATTAATTGGTTTTATTCACTAAAGTGTTTACTTACAGTATTCTACATGTAGAGGTCACAAACCAGACAAACATTTGCCCACCACCCCTAAACAATGAGCCCCCA
Source organism: Stegastes partitus (assembly GCF_000690725.1). Classification (NCBI taxonomy): domain Eukaryota; kingdom Metazoa; phylum Chordata; class Actinopteri; family Pomacentridae; genus Stegastes; species Stegastes partitus. Next base: position 513,707 of record NW_007577762.1, read on the forward strand.
ATGGTCAGTTTGCCTTGAAAATCTAGAATCACCACTGTCTACTTGAATGGTGACTTACGCTCGTCTTTTGAGCACAACTTTTGAATTATTGCAGTGAAAAGCAATAAAAAATGTTTGTGTTGTTTTTCATACAAAATGGGATATACGAGGTGTGTCAGAAAAGTTCCAGGACTGGTGTCACACAAGATACATTTCAAACCCAAACTACAAACTACCAGTGTTCAGTGCACCAGAAGAGGCAAGAGTTGTGTCAGGACAAGTCGTGGCTGCTTCACCATGACAATGTGTCTTCTCACAATGCCCTGAGCATCTGACAGTTCCTGGCTGAGAAGAACATCGCTATGCTGGAGCAACCTCCCTACTCACCACACCTGGCTCTGTGGGATTTTTTCCTCTTCCCCAAGCTGAAGGGGGTCATCAAGAGGACACATTTTGAAGACGTGGACGACATCAAGATGGCTGTGACGACGGAGCTGCAGAGGATCCTGGAAGAATCCTTCCAGGACTTCATGGCAGTATGACTGAGAAGGCTGGGGAAGTGTGTTGGACTCCAGGGGGATTACTTGGAAGGGGAAAACCTGCAGTTTGTGGTTTGGATTTGAAATACATCTGTTGTGACACCAGTCCTGAAACTTCTCTGACACACCTCGTAATGTCAGCCTGGGTTGGACAAAGTGCAGATATTTGCTTTAATTTTAACCCAGATGCGACTACGTTATTGAATGTTAGGGATTTTGTGATTTATTTAATCTAGAAGCAGGAATGTGGAAATGGGTGAAGAAATCAGGAAAGATATGACTTTGCAGAAGATTAATTTGTCTCCACAATGTTATTACTTCAGTATGTGCAAAACTACAACAAGCATAACTACAAACTCCCAGTTCCACCCTTTGGTGTGATGTGATCTCAACATACCATTGTATGGACCATTATAATGCACAGATATGAACATACCTGTGATATTAACATATCAATGCCATGACAACTGCACGAGTAATTCAAATGAGAGCAATGGGTGTGTAGATAGATGCAGAGCTGTACGTGGGTTTAACGTTGATCAAATTTTATGTAAATTCAAAATGAATTTTCATTCAAAAACTTGGTCACACAGACACACAACTAGCAGTGCTCAGAAGGTTAAGATGTGCCGTTTCATGTGATATGAGATACACTTCATTGCAATAAATACTTTGAGAGCACATCAACCAAGAAGAAAGGTTGTGAACTTGGCTGTAAAGTGCATCCACTGGGCTCCAATGGTTAAACCACACATGCTGGACATCAGCCAGGACTGAAATCTTAATAAAACTTTTGCATGTCTACAGATACTGTTCATAATTTCTCCCTTCTCATTGCTGGGGTCACAGTCTGAGGACATAAAGTGGATGGGATTCTGCTATATGCCTCAGAACTGCTGTAAACTTACTCAGATTGTCTTCTGGACAATGAAGCAGTTTCGTGGAAGCACACTCTCACAGTGGATAAACTTCTGCAAACTTGTTAAACACATCAAAATCCTTGAACTACAGCGATGTTACTGGGTAAATGAACAAATGTTTCTCACTTCCAGAAAACTTGACCTTTTTACAGCGCAGTCTGCTTTCTGTTTGTGGGACACAGACGATAGGTGTCTTAATCAAACTGGAGCCTTTGGTTCAGGCCGCCTCTGACAGCTTCAGACAGTTTCTCATTACTGAGCTGGCATTTAGCATTTAGTCATTTTAACATTCAGTTCCACTCTTGTCTGCTGACTCAGAGCACAGTCTGTACCCTGCTACTCCAAAACACACCCAAACACACTCTACAGCGGCACACTAACAAGGCTTGAAAACACTTAATGGAACGGTAAAAGCTGACTAATAGACTGATTAAGGGTGATGAAGAGAACTACACATAGATATAAAGTCTGAGTGACAAAGTGATGGAAGCCTTTTTTTCTTTTGCTTGATTTGTTCATTTTTTGGTTCATTTGCCCAGCTAATTTGTTGTGTTGGTAGCTTGTGGTGCTTCTGGTTTTTAATATTCATACATGCACATACACACACTTGGTGTTTTTTACTGCTGTGAAAATTTTATTATTTTCCTCTCATTACTCTGCATTCACACTGCAAGCCTCATGATCAACAAGTCACTTTAAAACTATTCATTTCCTCTGGAGCTGAGTAACCAAACTTGGCTGCTGTGTGAATGATAAACTTGTCAAAAGGCAAACAAAAAGTGAACTTTTCTGCACCGATGGATCGCTGACAGCCAATCAAATTCTTACACTCCTTTGTGTCCCCATCACTATGATTTTGTTTCATGGGCAACGGTTTGTGCAAGATGGATTAAAAACTTGATTACAACCATTCAAAGCTTCCCAGTTCTCTTCTTCTTTGATTTGAAAGGCTACAGGATTGAAATGATGCTTGCAGAGCGGCTGCATCAATCACAGAGGTCAACGTTAAAGGACGACCTGAGCGTGATTGAACATTTTGCTCGTTTCCTATTTTGTCCTCCAGCTTTGCATCATGTAGACAATTTTATGGTGATTAATATATATATATATATTACTTTTTAAAATTTACTGGCTGCCTTAATTGTTTATCAAAATAATATTTTCAAATTAACAGCATCTCATGTTTCTTCATCAGAAGGTGGTGTGATGTAATATAATTACTAATATATCGGAACCATTGTGATTTATCAAGGTCATCTCAGCGTTTACTTGGAAACTTTACATTTACAAACCAAAGTCAGAGTTTAAAGCAAGCAGAACCTCCCTTGATGAAAAATAAAGTGAATATCGAAATGCTAAAAACTGCAGTTCCTTGAATGAACACCTACGAGGTGTGTCAGAAAAGTTTCAGGACTGGTATCACACAAAAGATGTATTTCAAATCCAAACTACAAACTACAAATTTTCCCCTTCCAAGTAATCCCCCTGGAGTCTAACACACTTCCCCAGCCTTCTCTGCCACGTTGCCATGCACTCCTGGAAGGATTCTTCCAGGATCCTCCGCAGCTCTGTCGTCACAGCCATCTTGATGTCGTCCACATCTTCAAAACGGGTCCCCTTGATGACCCCTTTGAGCTTGGGGAAGAGGAAAAAAATCCCATGGAGCCAGGTGGGGTGAGTAGGGAGGTTGCTCCAGCACGGCCATGTTCTTCTCAGCCAGGAATTGTGGGATGCTCAGGGTGTTGTGAGAAGACATTGTCATGATGAAGCAGCCACGACTTGTCCTGACACAACCCTCGCCTCTTCTCGCGCACTGAACAAAGCAAACAGCACAGGATGTCTTTGTAGATGTGCTGGTTGGTCGTCTGAAGGGGAAAACTGGTAGTTCGTAGTTTGGGTTTGAAATATATCTTTTGTGACACCAGTCCTGAAACTTTTCTGGCACACCTCGTACTTACTGTAAATTTTAATAAAGCTTAAAATTGGACATATTTAAGGCTTTGGTTGCTTTGACTGACAGGTAGGTACAATCCATGCTCCAGAGATGCTTCCACTCATGCTCCACAATCTGCACATTTTCAAATTAGCTGGGAGTTTGGAGTAATCAAGCACTGCCAATATGCTGATGGCCAACGTCGCAACACTATGCTTTAAAATTGCCGTTCAGCAAACTCATGGGTGACGTCATGGAGGATTTGAACATTTTTAGGTGGTTAAAAGCTGGACTGGTGAAGTTTGAAAGCTGTCAGCATGTACTGGCTTTCTACTAGCATCTGTCTGTGAGAAGAAACTGAAACCTTTGTGAATTTTCACAAAGCAAACAATGATTACTTTGTGAGGACAGACCTCTTGTCTTGCAATATGCAAACATCCACAGTTTATAAGAAACGGTGTTTGTTCAAGGCTGTTAGAAAAGAGAAATATCGACTGAAAGCAATATTATCTTCATCCTCATCTGAGCATATGAAGCAAAACATACTGTTGAAAAAGGCTCTGGTCTTTAGTTAGTCGCACTATAATACAAGAGAGTTCCACTTTTACTTTGGCCTTCAGTGAAAACAAGCTATTTGATGCATTATGGGAATGTAAGGCCCAGCATTTTTTAAAGCTCGACCCTGTAGACTGTAGAAAAAATGGATGCAGCCTCCATGTCTGAGAAGTGAAGTCAACTTAGAAGTGCATTCTTTTTAACAGGCAGCAAGAGGCAACTCCACTGCTTTAAAAAAAAAAAAAGTGTTCAGACGACATAGAAGTCTATGAGGAAATGAAATCTCGCTTGATCTGTTATCTCAGCCAAAGTTTACCTAATGACTTTATGCTCTTGCTAATTTCAAGGATTTTTGTATACAGCATGATGCTCATTTGAGAAAATATTGCTTTCATTTACAGTGAATCTCACTGTTTTAGTGCAGGGCTACATTGTGATCAACAGGTTGCTACTGTATCAGTGAGCATCAGTCTATCCACCTCTCACATCTACTTTCAAAAAACCAAGATGGCAACAAATTCCAAACTCCTTAGAAAAGTATTCCACAAACAAATGGGTGACTTCATAGTGGCTACAACCAGCATTCGTATAAATCCAACAAGCTTGAGCTGACCTAGTGCCAAAAACTCAGGGTACCTATTAATCTGTTGCATCCTGACCAGATTTGAAGGAAACTATTTTACAGCATCCTGTCATGCACTGGATTACTTTTTTCAGTGATAGTAGCTGTTTTAAGGTTCTAATAGTTTGCCCAGTCATCACAGAATTGTAGATGATCGCCTTCAGTTTTTTAAAAACAGTTTTAATGACTTTTCATTCCTGTTGAATTAAAAAAAACAGGTTTTAGTGCTTAGGTTGCTAAAAAAAAAATGAAATTCTAACATTTACAATTTCACGATGGCGACCGTGGAATAAAACTCGTTGCAAGATGAGGTCAAGAACCAGCTCTAAACCTCTCTCTGTTCATACAACTATGTAAAGTAGCCTCCAAACATGTTCCAGTGAGATACCTTTCACTGCCTGACCTTCACCACAGCAGCCTATTTCTCCTGTGGCAGACCAGCAGAGATGAAAACCCACAAATACAAACATAACCCGTCCAATCCACTACTACTGATCTGTTTCTGCTCCCAAATCTCACAGTGACTCACTCCTGGAAAAGCAATCCTTGTTTCGCTGTTGTTGGTAACCCCTGCCTCTCTCAGGTACAATACTTTGGAAAATCCCACAGCACCGAGGCTTTCTACGTGCCAGGTAATGGGACTTTTAAACGACTACCACCGGCTACCTGTACTGCACACCCCGCTGCTGCACAACACATTATCAGGAGATTATACCCCGGTATACAGTGAATCCTTATCTTTGCGTTGCAGTCGGGATTATTTCGCTTGGCGTTTTTTGGAGGCACTGGTAGGAGACTTGGTGATGTAATGAAAGCACAACCCGTCAAATTAAAGACACCGGACACCTACTGGAACTCTATATTATCAAATTACTCCACAGTGCGAGCAGGTTGGCTGCAGTGGCTTAATTTAAAAAACATTTTCATGAAGGTCAGATTTATTTCTTTTGTAGCCACAGCACGACTCAGAGAACTGGCACAACAGGAGCAGGAATGCATTGCTGAGCCAAGAAATGCCTCTGCCATGGCAGCACATCAGGTACTACAGGTGACACAGAGACGTCCTGGTAATTTCCACAGCGGCGACAGTTACAGTGCAGCCAAACACACACTGAATCAGGTCGAACCGAAATGACTGGTAGAACAGTTTGAATCTAATATGCATAACGCACGCAAGAGAATTAGTATATTTATCAACTGCTGTGTGCACGTGTGCATTCTTGTGTGTATTTCTGTGTGCAGCGCATAGAGGGATTCTCGACTCCCAATAGATGTCATTATCTTCCACTTGCAAGCTCTCATCTCAGCATGAGTGCAGAGGTATTTTTATTATTCTGTCTGTGTTATTTTGTGTGTGCGTCTGTGCACATGCGCACATGGATGGGTGTGTGGTGTGTGTGGGTGTGTGCTTCACAAAAAAAAAAAATTGTCTCTCAAAAAGTTCCACTTTCTCGTGCTGTCAGGTTAGCGGAGGAGTGCGGAAAATTTCTGCCACAAAAGAAGCCACGGCGCATCAAGTGTCACAGTGTCGAGGGAATCGGTTCAAGTCACTGGCACAAATGCAATCTTTCATCTCGTTCAGGAGCAAGCGTTTGAATTAACTCCATATGTGGCATGACTATCAGGCTGGCAGGCACAGGCCTCATGTGTTGGAGAGTGGGATGGGACTCACCCTGAGAGGAAAGAGATGACACGATCAATTACATCAGCAAAAAGCTTGCAGAAGGTGTTAAAAAGCGCTTTTGTGAGTGCTGCACCTGGATAAAGGCAGCGAAGCGTCGCTGAGTTGCTGTCAGAACCGTGGACAGCACTATCAGATCAGCACCACGGTCAGCAGCCTGCTCACTGCACCACGACTTCACGACTGATCGTCTCGTTTTTGACCCATTAGTCCGAGTGGCTTATTTAAAGAGAAGTTTATTGCACGAATCGGGAGTCTTTACTGCCAAACTGAGCTCCACACTCCACTCAGGCTCCTGTAACTCCACTGATGTAAATCTGCTAGATGGAGGTAACTCGGGGGGGTTGTCAGTTCAAGTGCTACAAATTCACCTGAATAGAGCGCTCTAACAATAGCACAGTGAGTCGAACCCGATCAAGACGGGGAGCAGCTGTGATGTGTTGAGTGGAGTTCAACACTGACTCAACTGAAGGGGAGAGTTTTGAAAATTTGTGAATTTTAAATTGAACTTGAATTTAAAATAAAAAAAAAGTCCCTGCTGAACAGTGTTGATTGCGATAAATAATTCAAAGTAAATGCAGAATTGTGGTAATAATTTACACTAAAAGTACAGAAAAGGACAATAAAGTGAAGAAAGAAGTTTTTGCTGTCTTGTTGTGGGATTTGTTCCTCATTTACAGCATTTTCTTAACTTTATATTTTACACTGTTACTGTTTTTATTACCTGGTGTATCTTTTTTTTCTGGGAAAGACTATCAAAGACCAAATACTTACTTACAAAATACACATTTTGGATAGGGCCTCTAGTCCATCACAGGGTCAACACAAAGGGACAGATAATCAAACATACTTACACATAAGAACCGTTTATTTCAATTCAATTCAATTCAATTTTATTTGTATAGCGCATATTTACAACAACAAGTCATCTCATAGCGCTTCACAAAGGCAGAGACAGAAACACCCAACAATCCAAAACATTTGGATTCCCTATAAGCTTCAACAGTACGCAAGCAGTCCGCAACAGTGGGAAGGAACCGAAAACCCCCACAGGGGAAAAAAAAACCTCCGACAGAACCAGGCTCAGGGAGGGACGACCATTTGCCTCGACCGGTTGGGTGGATGTGGGATGAGTTATAAAATTTAGTTTACAGTTAAACAAGTTATTAGAATTTATTGTCCTTCTGTAACAGGAGGCATCATGGTGGGGGGAGCAGGATGCAGAAAGGTGAAGCCAGGAATTCAGGAGCTCCAGATCCAGAGACATTTACAATCACCAGGTAAGCTACTGTGTTCTTACTGTGGGAGGAAAGCCCACAAACACACAAATAAAACCTGCAAACATCCACAAAGAAAGGCCTCAAATGACCTGCATCACTATGCCGCTCACTAACATTACCTATAGAATCAAAGCTGTTTTTCTTTTTTGTTTTTTGTTTTTATCTTCATGGGGCACAGATTAAGAAAGCCCACACTGGACGGATTACACTGCGAACACATTACTAATATTAATTAGCATTAGCAGTTTGCTTTCTGTGTGATCTTTTTGCAGTGCAGGGTCTGGCAGATATGTAGCGTAGTTCCTCACAGTTAAAAGCCTGTGGGGATGATGAGGGTAATTCCCAGTTTTCTGCCCTTGTTATTATTAAATTTTGTTATGTATCCACCTAATTAATATTCCTGGCAGACCACTAGTGCTTTCGGTCCACTTTTACAGGAGTCAGTTTTTGTATCTCAGTCTGAATAACTTCATACTTTGCAGTAAGAAGCTTTCCCTCTTTCCACTACACGGATTTAATGAAATAAACCTCAATGTCTCTACAGTCATTTGAGTTGAAGCCAAATCAAATTGATTAGGTTCCCTGCTATTCACAGCCTACTTAATGTTTGTGGGAGGGCTGGCGCTGAGCTTGTTCTATTAAAACACACAGATGAGTAGATGGGTTTTTAACATTTCACATTACCTTTCATAAGGCTTGAGTTGTAGTGACTGTCACAACCCAATCTCACTCTCAATTACATCTAGGTTTAGAAGCATGGCCGAATTAACTTCCTGAGGCGCCCCGGGGCTAAAAATGTGTTCTTGGGACCCTAATGACTCCAGCTGTACACGGTAATTTCATTATTTCCCCAGACACCCAGACAACCAAGTAGTACTCCACAGCTGAAATGAGCTGTTTAGTCAAATTTGAATGAATTAGCAACAGTTTTATTAACTGATCATTTTAAGTCATTTTTCAAAGGTGCAACATGCAAATCATTCAATATAAATAAAAGATGAATATAGCAGCAAACAACTATTTGTTGTGTAAAAATATGGAGAAGTAAAGACCACCTAAGCAGAGAATAAAGTCACTCTGTCTTAGTGTGAGGTGTATTCTGAGAGTCTCTGTCCAATGTACATTAGTGCAAGTAAGTCCCTCCCTTTGACACTGATGGTCCTCGCGAATGAACACACACCACACGACACTGGAAAAGCAAACGTGCAGTTTCTAAAAAACGAAGGATTTCTAAACAAAGTATTTTATTCATGGTCTTTACCTATTTTGTGTACACTTGTTTCATTGCACTGTGAAAGTATCTGCAGCTGTTTAAAAGCTCTGCTAATGTGCTCATGTCTGTTCGTGTCTGTTTCCACACGTAAGGTCCGCTGCGGTCCGACAAACTGTGGAACCAGAAGACAGCTGAAGTGAAGATTACAATACTTGAGTTAACAGCAACTTGCGACGCCATTCGATGTATGCTACCAGCAGCCAGCTTTGGGACAGAAAAATGAAGACAAAGTGCCAAAAACTGCAGTTCCTTAAATTTCCACTTGAGGCTGACTCTAAAAGGAAGTCAATCCCAACAGAGCCTGACAGTAGAATGTCCAACTTTGCCTGGTAAAAAAAAAAACTTTTGATCTTTTTCCGTAATTTCCTTATTTATGACAGCTACATGAAGGGTGATCTTACTCATTTACCGCTACACCTCTTTGCTCATATGTGGGTTAGCTGGGGGTTACGGCCAGTTGGCTTTCTGCATGCTTGAGCAAGAATTGCCATTTACAAGGGTACACATGACATAAATACCAATACTAACCTAAATCTGTGAACATCCTTGCACTTTGCACATTTTTTTTACTGCACAGACTGTCTGCACTGCATGCGTGCCTACTAACTGCTGTTCCTGTGTGCTGCTGACGATATTTGATAACATCATTGGATGTTCAATATGTCCACCCTGTGCCTCTCCTTGAGGTTGAAGAACCATGTGAACTTTGATTGAATATTTATATTAGTGCCAGTATCACTACCTTATGAAAAATGTCACTAAACAAATGTTCCAGGCACTTTATAAACCCTTTGTTACTGGTTAGCATTGAACTCCACTTTGATTTATTTTTTGTGATTAGTGCCACTCATACCACTACCCCAAAAGAAATGTTACTAAATGAATTTGCCAAGCACTTTATAAATACTTTGCTACTGGTTGTGTAAGTACCATTACCTCAAACCAAAATGTTACCAAATAAATGTTTTGTTGCTTTTTCTTTTATTTATTATAAATTCCCTTTTTTTTTTAACCATAGATGAGCAAGTTACCATATATGGTAACTTTCTTGATTTGCAACATTTATTTATTTTTTTAAAGTCACAAAATATCTTGAAATATCCTTCAATAACAACCTAGGGTTGAAATTTTAATTTTCCAAGGTTTTCAAGGAGTGCCCTATAAAGGGTAAAAACAAATGTTTAGTACGAGGAAAGACTGTATGAGGTGATTTCCATCATCTACACCTTGATAATTCTTTACCATGGACAGAGCTGTAACTTAACTAATGGCCTCCAGACTTGGGAGGTCCTTTGACGAGTCAGGCAGTGCTGGTATGATGACGGCTGGAGCCACAACACTGAGCTGCAACATCACTCTTTATTAAACCTACAGATGACGTCAAGGGTGGTTCATCCATCCTTATTTATATACAGTAGGCAGTGGAATTTTTACAGCGCTAGTGTGGGCTAATGGTTTTGCTAGGCTATTTTTTTCTTGGATCTCGGGTATCCTGCCTGTTTGGTTGTAAATGAAAGTGAAGGGAGGGGAGAGGTGTGGCCGACATACCTGTTTGTTTTGGTCTTTGAAGCTGGATCTGCAGCTACATCCAGAGGTTCTGACTGTTTTCATACAAACGTTTGGTTAAAAACACTTCTAATTAAACCATCAAAATTTACTATCCTTAAAAAAAACACATCCTTTTCCCATACTTAACATGTGTGCTAAACAATCAAGTAATTAAAAAAGAAAATAACTGCCAGCTGTATTGATGATGAAAATAATTGTCGGCTGCAGCCTTTCAGTGCTCCTGCGATGAAACAACACTACTTTCCCCCAGGTTCTGTGTGTGTTAATTACTTGACACGAAACAAAATGGAAGCAGTTTGATAAAAACACAACATTGCAACAAATGACCGCCATGAAAAGCAATTACAAAATTGCATTTCCACACAAGGTCCTTCCACAAGACCAGAACCAGAAGATGGAGGACCTGTCAGAGTTGATATTGTACTTCAGTGGAGCAAATTTCAAACCAAATTTAAGATCAACCAAATGATGATGATGTGGATAAGTTGCTTGCTTTGTTGCTAATCCAGCCTCAGATGTTTATTCAGCCCCTTTATCCACACGAATCTACAGAAAACACACGTCTCAGCCATCAGGAAACAAAACACAAGCAGACAGATAAATGCACTTTCCTCCTCTCCTCCTTTGTTATGAAAACCGTGACCAATCTGAAGCTGAGTAACTCCCTGCAGCACCGAGAGAGACAGAAAGAAAGAAAGACAGAAAGAGACGAAGAGAGACTGAGAGGTCAGAGGAATGAAGAGAGCGGAGTCAGTGGAGAGAGAAGTAGAAGTGAGACAAAAGAGAAAGAGAGAGGCAGACACAGAGAGAGAGAGATGGATAATGAGGACAGACAGAGCAGGGCATTTCACCGCTGGAATATTTCACACCTCACATAATATTTCATTCCTACCGTCAGATTCCTGGTTTTGTGATTCTACCCAGGGCAGACAGATTGACAGACTATTTTTCATCAGCTATGCTTTTTCTTCCCAGCTCCCGCAACTGTAAACCTCTCCCTAAATGACTGCCATAAATCCTCCGCAAATCCACATATATTTCTGCCATATTTGTGGTGACAGCTGATTATTTCTGCAGCAGCTAATGTGTGTGTTCACAACTACAGTGCATTAATCTAAAATCGATGGGTTCATCATTGCTTTGCGGGTGTGTGGGGCTTAATTCGGTTGATATACATTAATAAAGAACAACAAGTCATTTCGGAAGACAAATAGATAAAGAGGAATATGCCCTGACCTGAAAAAAACACAATCACTACTTCAGAATGTCTTTTTATTTATAAAATAGCACTTCAAGAGTAGAACACAATAAAATGTGCTTCTGGCACAATTTGTTGAAATTGATGTTGCTCCAGCTTTACAGCAGATTTTAAGTGACAACATGCCTTCCTTTTAGGCAGAGGTTGACAATAAAAAAGGTTAGCATTTCTAGCTGGTGATCATCAGTTTATGGCTTTAAATGCTGTTATTCGATTTTTATCATCAGTAGTTAACAGTGGCGGGCCATGCATTTTACTCTTAGGCCTTCAGTGGAATCCTACCTGAATCAAACCACCTCTTAACGCCGTCATTTTGATGCCACGACTATTGAAACCATCAGATTTATGCAGAAAGGCAGAAAACAGGATGCTGCCCCGCAGACAGGTGTCTCATGTAGCGAGAATAAATGCCATTTCTAAAGCAATGGTCTGTCCAGTCGTGTTTCTGGCAGAAGTTTTAATTCGCTTTAGAATGTCCGCTTGCTTAACTTAAAAAAAACAAAAAAAAACCCAGTACTTTTACTTTTAAGTTTGAGCTTATGAAGGTCGCTACAGATATGAATCGCTAGCTTTGGCTAAGCTCTCTGACCATCCAATCAGAGGATGTTAAAGTGCTGATGTCATCGTAGGCCAGCTAGCTGGCCCTGGGATCACCAAGTCCACATCTGATTGGTTAAAGCAACAGTTTCATTGCAACGCATTTTAAGCTCCAGGGGCCTGCAATTTTGATTCTGAAGGCCTCAGGGCAGATTTCTTTGACCCTGGCAACACATGATGGCTGAAATATGATTGGATAAAAGCTCTACTATAAACATAAACTGCTGGATGCACCACAGCCCAGAGACACACTATGAAATGAAGAGAATAGACTACTGGGAATAATGAAAAAGATTAATGGGAAGATATTACAACATAAGTCAGTGGTTCTGATAGAATTTAAGCCAGCAGAGAAGGCCTTGCTGATGGCACACCACTGGAGGTAACATCTAGTTGGGTAAAATGCATACAACTGCGTTTAAAATAAGAATCCTGCAAAAGGTCTCCTAAACGTGCACACAACTAATGTTGATGATGGAAGTTACAGGTGCAGGTTCCAAGCAAAAGGGAGATAAAGTATTTTTTGTATTCATATGGTAATTTAACCCTTTGTGCAACATGAGATCAATGCTTCCAAAAACCCCTAAATGTGTGATGACTGGCTGTTTCATAGTTTTATCAGAAGAGTGATATTGTACTGACTTGATACAGAACCAGATGGATTATTCCTCACACAGTAACCTTGTTTATTCATTTATTCAACTCTTATACATTAAGGTATGATAGCCTCATTTACAATAAAGCCAAGTAAGAAAGTAAAAGATGTAGACACACTCGTAAGTATCTTGGGTGATAGTAAAAACATGGATTTTCTAAGCACACTACAACAGCTGGCACCTACAGTATATTCCAATCATTTGAGCGTGTTGGGTAAAGGCCAACAGCAATGAAGTAATGTAAGGGGGTAGAAAACCAGAAAGAGCCTTATAAATAAGTAAAACTCAGTGTCTATGAAGCTTTACAGAAAGGGAGGGCCGCTCAACCTCACAGAGATGAGTGTTATAATTATCACCAGTAATAAATCTTATATGCAGAGTGATAAACAGTGTCCAAGGACTTAGGAGTCGATGCTGAGGGATGCGTGCATCAAATATCACTATAGAAATTTTTTTGACAATGCAGTGAGAAACCTGATTTATTCCTGTAAAATAAACCAATAAAACAATAATACCTACAATCAGTACAGGCTAGGATGTATAGTTTGTGTTTGTAGCCTAAATAACCAGAGCTTATTGCAGTCAACTCACTGACCTGCACATTACAGATTGTCAAGAATTTTCTGCTCTGGATTTTAAATGTATTACAGTTTCTTGTGAAATGCAATAATTCTGGAGTGTTTGTGCAATGAATTGATTTGTGAAATCTAGCAATACCAGTGTACAATAGAATACCACATACACAGCATTGGTTTTGCGCTGCAGTGTGGCTTAAACTTGTTTAGATATTATAAGCATGAGAGTAAAAAAAAGACAACATGATTCATTTCTTTCTGACAACCTGCTTGGCTGTAGTTCCAAACAATGCATCGGTTTTAATTCTGAATCCAGGAGCAGCACACTTAGCCTCAACTCAACTAGCAAACTTAAGCAGCTTTCAAACTACTGTTAAGTGATAAACACACTACTGTAGTTAGTTTATGTTGTGTTCCTTGGCCTCATAAATCCAGCCATGTAGATGACATGCTCAGAGACATGAACCCCAGAAAACACAACTTGTGAAAACATCTATTTTGGGATAAAATATCAACGATATGTTTTTTTTTTCTTTTTTTTCTGTATCTTCATCATCATGGATCGTGTGTAAGATTCCACTATTATTGATGTACAATTCATGCATGAAGGCGATTTATCACTAATTCACTTTAATAATGTTACCGGCATGACACGCTGTTCTTGCTGTCACCACTCACTTTTGCTCAAAGATCAGAAAAAACCCCAAACTTTCTTGATGTCAAACCGTCATAAAACAAAGCAGAAGATCAAAGATAACCTCCCGTGGTGCTGAAAGCAGGCAGCAGTGGATATTTCTCATCTGTTTGCTTATTCTTATTATTCATTATTTTATTAATAGGAACAATGATGAATAAAAAAAAGCTAAACCAAGGTGCTTTTTAAAGCACCTGTATCTGTCAGTTCTGACAATGGAAAAATGACGAAAGCAAGCTGCCCTGAAAGCCATGGTACAGTTGACATTCTGGCCATGCTCACAGCCGGCATTAGAGAAGGTCAACATAATACACGTCTCACTTTTTCTCCCAAGTTTTTTGCGAAGTCTTTCTCTCATAATTTCTATCTTTGATCTCTTCTACTCAAAAATTAACATTCTTAAAATACTACAACCAAATGGGACAGCAATGTAAAAAGAGGGACATATGTCTGAGTCCCAGAAATTCACCTCAGGAATCATAAAAGGCAAAGTGGACTGATTATCATGATGAGCCGCCTGTCGTCTGTGACCTTTGACCCTTACTCGATTGTCGAGGTCACAGCGTCCCTGGAGTCTTCATTATACTGTATGGGAAGAGCAGAGTTAAGAATAATTTAATGTATTATATGTGATCTGGTTTCCTAAATAGAGTCCTGCGTTTCATTCCTTACACCCTCCTCTGTTGCTGTATGCAGTTTATACCTCATGATGTCGTAATTCAGTGTTAAAAACATCAAACAGTTTCATAAAATGGTAGCTGTTCCTCGAGGCGCACTTGAAAACCTGGCATCGCTTATTTCTAAACTAGCCTCGTATAATTAATGCAAACATATGACGCCATGGCGAAGACGATCGGTAATGTTAGCCTCGCACCACTGATGCTGTCACTGCTAATGTTTCTCTACATTAAGACCACATTTCCCATAAACCAATAAACTTTAAATCGTTCTAACAGGAAACCTCCTCTCAACAAAAACGCCGCTTCTTCAGACAAATATTTCCTCCTCCACTTTACTAAAGAGGATAAACAGCTAGAAAGTGATTTTCCATCTGTCTTTCTCACCATCTACCATCTGCCTTTGTGAGAAACTCTGAACCAATAGTTCTGTTTGCGCTGGCATCAGTCTCTGCCTGTTTTGTGTCATAAAGCAATCCAGCACACCCCTAGTCAGACTTGACACTGTGGCACAAAATGCGGTATGCGGCATTCGGTTGAGGCTGCCAGTCTTATTGAACATGTTCTCCTTCGTTTACGGTAAATAGCCCAGGTAGCCGGCCAGAATCGGACCAGCTGCAGCTGAGTGTTGGTGCACTCATCTGAGTTTTGGCATCACAGGACCACATGTTAGCCAGCTATGGGCCGTACATAGCTGCCAGATTAGGCCAGAAACAGCTCCAGTTAGTGGCACTCAGGCTGGTGTCACACATGGAACTCGACCAATGAACCTGGGATGATTCTGGCATGTAATTCATCTTCAGGCTGGCAACCAGGGCTGCAGGTGCAGTGGAAAGCTCATGTGATAGAGCAGCTTTAATACTTCTGGGTCCAACAACGTCAAGCTGAAACTGAATGTCATGCTTTTTGTCTGCTATGACTTACATATAGCTTGCCATGGACAGTGTCCTACAAGAATCTGCACCAGAAACCAAAGGGGAGATATTTTACATTTATATTTTAGACTTTTGTTTCATGAAAGCATTTAGTATTTCTGCATTCAACACTTGGAAAGCGGTTGGTACTCCATCTGTGCAGACAGAACTTGTTTTTATTCCAGTGAAATAATGTTATTTTTAACCATGATCGTATGAAGCAATATCGATCACTGCTTCATAGGCAGGAGGTCACGGTGATGAACAGCTAGACAGCAGCCGGATTCACAGCAGTGAGAGTCTTCAAATAGAAAGTCAAATGAGGTTTTCTGCTAATGGTTAAGTCTTACTTCACTCTGCGAAGTCACATGTCTTTCATTGCCAGGAAAAACTGCACTAATGTCAATTACTTAGCATTTCAATCAGGAGAGAGTCACAGCAGAGACAGGCTTAAAGAGTGAGAGTAAAGGATTTATTTGACATGTTGTGCATGATATGGTCAAAGTTGGAGAAATATGTGAGGAGTCTTACACTCCATTGAGATATTACCAATTTAAGGGGGTATGAATGTTATGAGCTGACAGATCTTGCTGTACAATGTGGCTGGTTTAACTGGGAGAGAATGACCTCAGTCAGCTGATGTGTTGAGTTAGAAAGAGAGAGAAAGAGAATGTAAATTGTCTAATAGTATGAAGATAGGAAACTCTTCCCAAATGATCTTTTGCTAAGTTCCATGAAAACGTACCTGCAAATGTTGTTTCAGACACATGATGTACTGGTTGGCAGAAATAAAGCATTTCTAATAAAACTACATGCTCCTTCTTTTAGTTTACAATGACTAAAAAGTCACTTAAACCTTATTTTGGACTCCGAAATAGAAATCAGTGTCTAATTGTGGTATTAACCGGACTTTAAAACAACGGAGAGATGTGACCAG
>NW_007577762.1:530510-544814 GCF_000690725.1 Stegastes partitus
ATCTTTTGCTAAGTTCCATGAAAACGTACCTGCAAATGTTGTTTCAGACACATGATGTACTGGTTGGCAGAAATAAAGCATTTCTAATAAAACTACATGCTCCTTCTTTTAGTTTACAATGACTAAAAAGTCACTTAAACCTTATTTTGGACTCCGAAATAGAAATCAGTGTCTAATTGTGGTATTAACCGGACTTTAAAACAACGGAGAGATGTGACCAGCCAAGTTTTTCTGTTTATCCTTTTTGTTTGTTTGTTTG
Organism: Stegastes partitus; assembly: GCF_000690725.1. Lineage (NCBI taxonomy): Eukaryota > Metazoa > Chordata > Actinopteri > Pomacentridae > Stegastes > Stegastes partitus. Next base: position 530,770 of record NW_007577762.1, read on the forward strand.
GGTTTTTTTTACATACTTGTCCTATTTTATTTTCAAATAAAATCTCTAAAAATGTCCAATATTTTTGTATTTTGTTGACTTGTGACTGTGTACTTACATTATGTCGGATGTTTCAAACAATGTTCAAAGCCAGCAGAATGTGACAGCACCCACTGATTTGTGTCATTTTGAGGCCTTGAGTTTGGGAGCTGGCTGTTGCCATGTGGGTCTTTTGAAGCCAGACGTAACGAGCGATGGGTGGATCTGACTGAGAACCTGATGACACTATGCTCGCCCATAGAGTGGCGACCTGTCTATCACGCCACCATAGAGCATACCCTGCTAATTAGTGATAAAATGAACACCATGCTGTATTGGAGGAGACTTGAAACTAGCAAATGGGACCATAAACTCATTAGGAAAATATTAATAGAGGCAGCAAATCAACTGAGAATTAGGATCATTTTGCATAGACAATAGACTATACAATCTTTCAACAACACGTGGAGTTGTCCCCTGCATGTTGCCACCTGTTAGAAAGAATGCAGCTGTACTGACTTTACTTTCTAGACTGGGAGGCTGCATCTAGCTTTATGTATGCAGTCTGTGGTAACTGCATTTCATTTTGTTTACCTTTGAATGTCTCCATGTCCTGTTTAGCTGCTGGGGAGACACAGTAAACACCAGCTGTTATGTCAGGTATAATGGAAGGAACCAGAGGAACCTGGTGAACTCATTAACCACCCACGAGTTATCATAACTATTTTAGTATCGTTAATTTGACTTCAGATAACACCTCTGGGCTTTCCAATGATTGAATATGTCATATAAAGCTAACTTCAGTAAAAAACAAACAAACAAACAAACAAAAAAGGCAGATCTTGAAATTATACACCCTTTCTCTTGCAGCTCAGTTATTGATGAGATTTTCTAAAACATGAAAACAAGGCTAGGAATAAGTGCAGAAGCCTAGTTTCCTTACAGACCACTTGAATTACAACGTGCTAAAAGGCATGGAACTTTTCCCCAATGACTGAAGAAAAAACAAATCCTGCCTACCCCACCTTTAAACTCTGTACAGGCTCACACTTTATTGATGCCAAACTGGTGCACCTTTTTTAAAAAAAAAGCTTTTTCTGAGCAAAAACATCTACTTCTGTCTTCTTTTGAGACAGAGAAAATGACTGTCTAATACATCGATACCTGGACTGATTTAGATAAGGATGATCATATTTAATAAGAGGCAGGACTTTCCCACGTAAACTAAATCTCATTTATAACACCCCTTAACTGAAACAGTCTACATAACAGCAAGCTGAACGGCTACAAACCATTTACAAGAAAAAATGAGGATCCTTTTATTTTATATTGATGCTTAAACCTGATTTTTGCAGACTCATGCTGGCTGACCTTTTGTTATGGTCACAGTTATACCTCAGGTAGAGCCTGTCTGTCTCCTGCTTGGGGACGTTATGGTTCCACGGCAGCTAAATTTTGAAGTTTTGTCATGTTGCATAGCAATAAAGAGCAGCACAGTGCCGAGGGAAAAAAAGTGAACAACAGGGAGCCACGCTGCAACAATCAGCGTGTCTCTAGTCAAGCCCTTGGCTGGGCTGGTTAGTATGGAGATTGGGTGCCGGGGGTTAAACGAGGAGACGATTTTCCTTTCGGGAGAAAACCAGGAGTCTGCTGTGACTTCCAACCATGTGAAATATTAACAAGGCCGGGGACTGTACAGCGGCTGCACAGCTCTGGCCTCTGCATAACGTCAAGACACAGAGACAGCATAAAAAGAGACCTTTTTCTAAAGAGGATAAAAAGAGAGAGAGGGGAAGGCAGCCAGCAACTGATATTTTCTGAAACTCCTAAAGCCCACGTTTGTGTGAAAAACTGCTGGAAATTCAAAGAAAGGAAATCTCAGAATTCTTGTTGGATGACTCCTGCACATGGCCGAACAGTCATCCAGTAGATTCCTGTACTGACTGAGGTGTTAAGCAGCTAATCAATCCGTAATTTCAAACAGATTACAATTTGAAGGCACCTTCTGTGGCCTGCTGTATGAGTCAGTCTGAGCTCAGCAGTTAAATTAACTCTAATGTGATGCAACAATGCTGCAACTGTGAAACACTGGGAGAAAAATATGCAGAATGCTCTGCTAAAGTATGCATCTATTCTATTTTTAATCGTTTTCCTGAACCGTATGTGAGCTGTATTAGTCTTATGTTAGGGCTTTTACTAAACCAGAGGCAGACACTGACTCACTCTGCGTGTAGCACAAAGGCTCTGCCCCTCGAGAAGTTACAATGCTGCTCATATCAGCAGAATTACGGGCCGTTTCAGTCGCTGCAAGCAGAAACCAGAATTCAGATTTACACACGACATAATCACATAATCAGAGAGGGAAAAAAAGATGGAGATAAAGGAAAGTAGGAGAGAAGAGGACATGAAATGCAATAAATGATTTCAATCTGCCATGTTTCAAGTTCAACTTTGCTGCTCATGTCAGTGCTGTTTTGTGTTTTTTTTTTTTTCTTTGTTTTTTAATCTTCACTTTTCACCAGTCGAGTTACAACAAAGCATCCAACAACTTAAATATCTAATTTACCCAGTGAAGGAAGCCCAGACGCCTTCAGGGAGCAGCCTTTGACTTGAAAGCAGAAGTATTCTCTGGTACGAAGGGAGACAGGGGCCAAATGAGGCAGGCTGATTGCTATTCTGAAACACAGCGATGTGCAGGGAGGAAGACAAGGCCAGAGCCGAGAGAAAATCTATACACTGACAAAAGAGAAAGAAGTGAAGGCTGCGAGTGTGTGTGTGCGTGTTGAGGGGGAGAAAGTACGGAGAGAGACGTGGGCCACAATTACTGAGGAGATTCATTCTGTCTCCCTGCCTCACATAGATATTGTCACAGAGCCATCCCATCTTTTCAAAGATGATTTAAAAAGAGATTAAAAGAGAAAACCAGATTTCTCTTCAGTCCGCCGTTGCTATGGTGATACAAAATTGAGTCACTCCCTCTTTTCTCTCTCCTTCTCCGTCTGATGGTCAGATCATCAAATCAACACGTAGGTCCAGTCCTAAACGCAGGCTGAAAGCTGGGCACGTGTGAGCATCTGGCTCATGTTACTAATGTTGTGAGGACATGCATTTATTCACAAAGGCAAATCTGATAACACAGATGATTAAATTTTAGGGTTAAGACTCAGGTAAGGGTTAGTGGTTATGGTTTAGTCTTCAGGAAATTGATGTAATTCAAAATGAGGTCCTCAGAAGTGATGGAAACACGACCATGTAAGTGAAACTCTTGTGTTATCTTGACTCACTGTGCTGTCTCCCTCGTGCTGTTGTTGTTTTTCTTTCATGCAGTGACAGCAAGGAAGCCTGAATGAATCAGGGCTGTGATCTCATGTGAGGGGCTTCCTCACCCCACCGCTGCTGTGGTCTGAAAACCTCGTACCTCCAGAAAATCTCGCTGCGATTTCAAGTGATAACGATAATGAAAGATAACAATGTGAAGTTATGATTCATACAATCAAATAAAATTTCTATTGATATTGGCCACATTAAAATCAGAGTCAAGCAGCACGACCCTGTGATCTCTTTTGGCAAAATGAAAGCCTCTGTGTCAGTTTTCCATTCAGCCTTGGTAGATGTCATTTATCCTGCTGTTTAAGCACCCTATTCAGATGTTATCAGCCCATTAAATGGCTGGTGTCATCACAGATCACTCCAGCATATATGAGCCAGTGAGGACCACCTCCATCTTCGATATAAGTTCAGTAGGTATGTATCATCCATCCTCATGATTGTTTAACAGGAAGTAACTCTGATAACATTGGTGACATGTTGCAGCAGTGTAAAAGAATGCATGTAAAATCCCTCATGAAGTTGTCACCAAACTGTTCTGGTGTATTTAAACCCAAACCATGATACGTTTCTAAACCTAACCAAGTGGTGCTTAGCTTAACCACACACTGACTGAAAATAAACACAGAGTGAAAATCAGCAAGTGCAACCAAAGTCAAGAGGACATAGGTGAAATTACAAAAGTCTAATTATGGCCTGAGATTGGACTTGTACTTAACAACCCTAATGAAAGTCAACTGACCTTAGCCTTCACCAATCCTCCCAACCTCCAACCATTAAATGTGATAATAATGCACCTACTGAGCCTGGCAGAGGTCAAGGACGTCCCTACTGGGTCATTTATATGAGAATGATCCATTTAAAGCTTGCTCAGGGCTTGTTTCAATTTGTCAAACAGCAGTAAATCTACATGGCCAATAGTATTCCCATTTGAGATAGCTTTTTTAACAGAATAGTTCAACATTTTGGAAACTATGAGGAGATCGATGGGCTGCAAGGTTGCTTGGTGGTTAGCACCGTCACCTCGCAGCAAGAAGATCACTGGTTCGCATCCCGGTGAGGACACCCGGGATCTTTCTGCGTGGAGTTTGCATGTTCTCCCCGTGCACATGGGTTCTCTCCGGGTTGTTTGGCTTCCTACCACACAGTCCAGAAACATGCTGAGGTTAATTGGTGATTCTAAATTGTCCGTAGGTGTGAATGTGAGTGTGCTTGGTTGTCTGTCTCTAAGTGTAGCCCTGCGATAGACTGGTGATCTGTCCAAGGTGTCCTCTGCCTTTGCCCTGAGTCAGCTGGGGTGGGTGGATGGATGGATGGATGGATGGATGGATGGATGGATGGATGGATGAGAAGATCGATGCCACCTTTGTGTCTGTGTATGAAACTATAGAGCTAAAGTCAAGAGATGGTTCATTTGGTTTGACTTAAAGACTGGAAGCAGGAAGAAACAGCTCACCTGGTGCTGCTCAGAACATGTCTAAAGCCAGTGTGTATTAATTAGTGAGCCTTAGTGGTGTAGGAAGGCAGATTCTTTTACCTTTGGACAGAACCAGAAGAAGCTCCAATATGTTCTAACAAAGGAAGCATTCCGGCACAGTATTGCGTAGTAATTCTTTTACATTTTGGAATCACTAACTGTTCACTCGGAAATCAGTCGACAAAAATTGAGATCTTAAGTGTAAAAAGTACAGATTATCTTTTAATGGGATCTCACCAGCAGCGATGCCTGTCAGAATACTCCCACCCATGACTACTCAGTGCTCATTACTACATCATCACCAGAATTCCCCTGGGTCGGTTCACACCCATCCTCAAACTTGGCCTACATTTTAAACTCAGCTAAAGTTTACAGACTGTATCTTACATGGTTGCGATGCTATCATATTGACGAAATCTGTCCTCAGACTGGTAACATGTGCTAAAGTTGTTCATACAACATTAGGATTATATTTTACAATGATGATACACACAGAGACTCCTGAACAATGAAACAATGGAGGATGTGGGTGTATAGTGCAAATAAAACACAGGCAGGCAGCAGGATTGATTAAAATAGGAGCTTATCTATTCAGACATACATGATTGAAAAACATGTGTGAAACAGTTTGTGGTCTCTGTGCTGATCACCTCCTGGCTCCAGCTTCATGTTTTGTACATGATGAACTCTCGGCGAGAAATGTGAGTTTTCCAACTTGAACTCGTGGATGATCCTGAGTAATCGGAACTATGTTTCCAGAAAGAAAGGTGGTTATTGAATAATTATTATTAAACAATATTATAGTTGCTTTATAGCCACAGCAATGGTAAGATCACAAACACAACTTCAACTGTCTGATGTACAGTCGAAACCACAAATTTATATACGCTGTATAAAAAGACATATAACCTTTTTTATTCTCACTGTCTGACACTAAATGTAACTAAATGTTGCCTGTTTTAAGTCAGATTAGAAATTTATTTCCATTTGCTAAATGCCAGAATGATGAGAGAAAGAATTTTTTAGACAATTTTTTAAAATTTTCTTCAAAGTCAGAAGTTTACATACATTTCCTTAGTATGTGGTAGCATTGCCGACTTGGATCAAATGTTTTGGGTTTCCTTCCACAAGCTTCTCACAATAGTGATAGACTTCTGGCCCATTCCTTCTGACAGAACTGGTGGAACTGAGTCAGGTTTGTAAGCTTCCTTGCTCTACACACCTTTGCAGCTCTGCCCACAGACTTTCGACAGGATTGAGATCAGGACTTTGTAATGGCCACTCCAAAACATTGACTTTGTCGTCCTGAAGCCACTTTATAAGTAATCTGGTGGTATGCTTAGGGTCATTGTCCATTTGGAAGACCCCTTTAAAGCTGTAACTTCCTGGCTGATGTCTTGAGATGTTGCTTTAACATTTCCACATAATGTTCTTTCCTAATGATGCCATCTATTTTGTAAAGTGCACCAGTCCCTCCTGCAGCAAAACACCCCCACAACATGATGCTGCCACCCCCGTACTTCACAGTTGGGATGGTGTTCTCAGACTTGGAAGCTTCCCCCTTTTTCCTCCAAATGTATCAATGGTTATTATGGCCAAACAGGTCAGTTTTAGTTTCATCAGACCACAGGACATGTCTCCAGAAATTAAGGTCTTTGTCCCTCTGTGCATCTGCAAACTGTAATCTGGCTTTTTTATGTTGCTTTTCGAGCAATGGCTTCTTCTTTGAGTAGCCTTTCAGCCCATGTCAGGACAGAACTGGTTTCACTGTGGATTATGACGCTCTCTTACCAGCTTCAGCAGCATCTTCACAAGGTCTTTTGCTTTTAATGGTTGGACATTCCCATAGTGTTTATACTTGCAAATAATTGTTTGAACAGATGAACGTGGAACCTTCATCTGGAAATTGTACCCAAGGATGAACCAGACTTGTGGAGCTCCACAATTCTCTTCCTGATATCTTGGCTAATTTCTTTAGATTTTCCAGTGAACATGTGTGTTTAAGGTGTGCCTTAAAATACATCCACAGGTGTGCCGCCAATTAACTCACATGTTGTCAATTAACCGAATAAAAGCTTCCAAAGCCATGACATCATCATCTGGGATTATCAAAATAGTTTGAAGGCATAGTCATCTTAGTGTACATAAACTTCTGACTTTGAAGAAAGTAGTAAAGAATTCTCTAAAAAATTCTTTCTCTCAGTATTCTGGCATTTAGCAAATATAAATAATCTTGGTAATCCTAACTGACCTGAAACAGGAAAAGTTTAGTCTGATTTAATGTCAGACAGTGAGAAAAAAAAAGGTTTTATGTCTTTTCATACAGTGTATATAAACTTCTTTCAGCTATATGTTGGAAAATATGTATTTTTATTTGTAAGAACTGATACTTTAAATATGTAACAGTTCAGATATTGACTTCAGACCTGTTTGGATCTGACACTGAGAGAAGCAACAATAAACACAGAAAGAAAATAGTTTCCTACAGAATGTAGCTGATGTAAATCAGTGTTCCTCAGTCTGACTTTAAGTGAATATTTGTCACTGATTTATAGCTGATAAGATATCAGCTTGGTGACATTTGAACCTTTAGCCGGTCGCACATTTCCCTGTACTTAGACCGTATCATTGTTCCGCTTTGGCTTTTAAGCAGTGTCTGGTTTCTTCTTTAAAAATATTCCAGCTGAACACTCAGCATGCAAAACCATAAAAACAAGATTAGACTCAACTACTTCCTGCAAACACTGAGGCCGTCCTCGGAAAGCAGTGCAACCACTGATCCCTCCAGAAGAATCATCGGCTAAATTTAGTATTCATGGGCTTCGGGGCAGTGAAGAAACAATGGGATGCAGGAAACAGAGGTGGGGGAGGAAGGTAAAGGGGGAGGAAGAAGAGATGGAGAGGGAAGAGGACTGATGAGGAAGGAAGAGGAGAAAAGTTTGAAAATGCAGATGAGCAGAGGTGACAATTTGATCTTTGACACTGAAGTTTGGGCGACTAAAAATACATCCTTTCTGTGAGTGTGTATTTTCAGATCTTTGTATTCTCAGACACACAGGCTCACATGCAGCTTAACTTACAGTGATTCAGTATTCTAATATCACAGATAAAAGGTTTAAATATTACATAACATTTAAATTTTAAATATATCCCTCAACAATAATTCAGATCGGAGTAAGTCAAATAGAGGTGGCAGGTAATTTGTATGAATCCAAGCTGATGACGAAGTTGTTTATCTTACCGTTGAATCGACTTCAGGGATGACTTACGGGGGATATTAAGTTCAGATGAAGTTGAAAGAATTGAGCATCAAAGTTACATTCGACCCAAATTCCTCAAATTAAGATGCTCAAAGCAAAGCCCTGAAAATATGTTCATTTCATCAGGATCTGGAAACACAGCGAATCTTGTCAAAAAGCGAGAAAATAATTCCTGAACTCATTAAAGGTGCTGGTCTTCAAAAGTCCACAGCGAAACATATTCCTCTGAGCATTTCTTTTTTAAAGTTAATTGTTCAGTCAAACACTTCTGAATGTTAATTCTTTGTTCCAAGACTGAGTTTATTCAAACGAATAGGCAGCCTGCAGATCTAAAGCGTACTTTTTCCATTTTCTACAGCAGAATCTTTTTATTCTGAGCCTTTAGCTTTACAAACGGAGCTTGGAAGAAGATACATTTCAAGATATTCGGCAACATCAATCCGTCTCCCTCATATATCTTCTGTGAAGTCATCTGACCCTGCTGTGAATCAGTGGACTGACGCTCTCACTGTGCAGCTGTGACACGATGGGGTCAAGAGTGATTTAGTCACTTGTCACTGTGGCAGTTCACAGTTCAAAAAGGCAGGAATGCCATAAACCTCTGTTAGCTTCCTGCTGGAGTCGGGTGCCACTCGAATTTACAACGCTGTTGTTGTTGCTCTTTCTGGAATTTCCTTAACCATTTTACACTTCTTGTTTCTGTATCTTCTCCACAGAAGTTCAGACTGCAGCGCGTGCGGATCAGTTAGAATGAGCTGCTTTAAATTGTTTGTCCACTCTGAGATTAAACAGCCCCCTGCTGGTTTGAGTTTGATGAAAGCTGCAGTGATGATGCAGCTTTACAACGTGTTCCAGCGTGTTAAAAAATCATGAACTGCTCTTTTGGGGTTGTGGCTTATTTGAACATGTGAAGAGGCCCAAACACTGTGAGTGTGGTTCATATTAAAAATGCTGCACACATCCTACATTCAGTACAAAATTAAAGTGTTTCGCCAAATGGGATGTAATAATTAAAAGGTCAAAATCTTTACCTCAAACATGATCATTCAGGACAGCGCAGGGCTGACTTTGACATCCATTGCTCGCAGGGATGTTGCATCTTGGCACAGTGTTCAGGAATTTGAAAAGTTGGTCTGAAATTAAAGGTCAACATTTGGGAGCCTGTAGCATCAGTCTGACTTGGATAGTCCTGACAAGCAGCCTCACTGTGGATCTTACACTGTGTAGTTCTGACCATAGCATCAACCTGTGTGTGTGTTTCATGAGAAACATTGATATATACTTGCAGGGCACATCTACTTAGTGGTTTTGTCTTGTTGCCTGATCTATAATTCTTGATACCTGATGTAAGTGGTGCCCTAATAGCTGAATATTCAAAGTGTAGACCATATAACTACAGCATCCTCTGTTCAAGCCTGGTTTTACACCCAACTTGGCAAATACAATTACTCTGATAAGAAAACTTGCACTGAACTGTCACTGTTCAATCCACAACCTAGACTGATATAAAAATCCATGTACATTAGAAATATTCTGCTGGTGTCATCTCTGTCACTGTTAGCCTTGTAGCGTATTAGTAATGTTGTGAAAGGCAACAGAGGCCCAAATCATGATATTTTCCTACCTTGAGTAATTTTGGGGCCTAAATTCAACCAAGCAGAAAGAAAAATAAAAATGAACAGAGACTCAAAATGACCAAAAGTCACAAAACAAAATGTAATGTGAGGCCCGACATGACCCCAAGTCTGCTGGGTGAAGTCCTGTGACTTACGGTGCCCAAGCTCTCCAACATCCTTATGTGACTCTTTTAAACGGGGAACGCTTCCCATGACAGTATGTCTTTCAGTGTTAAAAATATTCCGAATATTGACGTGGGTGGCACCAAACCCAAACGAGGTGTCAGCAGCTTTGACAAAATGGCAGTTTTTTGATGTCCTGGGAATGAGAATGGGTTGCTCTTGCCCCACACTTTCTATCAGTCTGTTCGCTCTCAGCTGTCCAGTAAAAATGTCCACGCTCTGGATGTGTTAACTGCTAACTTTTGGTTTTCTATGAACTTTCACAATGCAGGTATGATGTTTACACATAGACTGTATGTAAAAGGTGGACGTAGCAACTGTGACATCACCCATTGGTTTTCAGACTGAGGTTTGAAGCCTTAACTTTGGCTTTTCACCATCCTGGTCTTTTGAAACCGGATGTAAGGAGTGAGAGGTAAATCTGACTGAGAAAGTGAGGATGGTCCATCCATCCATTATCTATCCACCGCTTAATCCTCACTTGGGTCGTGGAGGTCTGGAACCTATCCCAGTTGACTTAGGGCGAAGGCAGGGGACACCCTGGACAGGTCACCAGTCTATCACAGGGCTACACTTAGAGACAGACAACCAAGCACACTCACATTCACACCTACGGACAATTTAGAATCACCCAATTAGCCTCAACATGTTTTTGGACTGTGGGAAGAACCCAGAGAGAACCCACACTGCACGGGGAGAACATGCAAACACGCAGAAAGATCCTGGGTGTCCTCACCGGGATGCGAACCAGCGACCTTCTTGCTGCGAGGCGACGGTGCTAACCACGACCCACCTTGCAGCCCGAGTGAGGATAGTACACATGCTCATACTGTAGCAACCTGTCAATCACGGGGTAAAACATACATACATAGTAAATGGGACCATAGGTTACAAAATCCACACCGTGCTGTATTAAAGGAGACTTAAAACTAGCAATTGAGATCATGAAATCATTTTAAGTAAACGTCTACGGCAATAATACATCATTGGAGAAGCAGGATCATTTTTTCATTGAACACTATACAGTCTGACTTATTTGTGCAGTCAGACAAGTCACCCCCTGCTGGCTGTTAGAAGAATGAAGCTTTAAGTCATTTGGCTTCACTTCTCAGACCCAGAGGCTGCATCCATCTTTTATAAACCATCTATGTATTCACACCACTAAAGGATCCGTACATTGTAAGTGTTCTGTCCTTGACTGCTTCTCTTCACCTTGCAGACGGTGACTCAGGGTTGTGATCCTGCTTTTCTCCCGCCAGCAGCCCCTCCCGGGCTCGACACTCAGATCTCGATGTTCTCCTTCTGAATCAGGTACTCTCACTAACCAGTCAGTGGTGTATTCATCAAAATCCAGCATCGCAAGTTCATATTTTATTTAGTCTCGTAACCACTCAGGAGAAGCACTCGGTGAAAGGAACAAGTTGGAGTCAAGGAGTTTTCATTATATGAGTTAAATCAGTGGATCAGAATTTGCAAATCAAACTCAGGCAGAGAAAATGCGAGTAATGTCGGAAAGCTACAGCAACTAAACAACAAAAAATCAGGAGGAGTCAGTGGCCTGCTGGGGAATGTATATGTATGCTGCAGTAACTGACTAATGAAGAGCAGGTGTGCTTGGAAACTCACTGAGGGCAACTGGTAGACTGGTGGGGACTGACATGCAGTCTGGAACGATAAGAAAAGTTAGCTCTGCCAAAGAGAAGCCCAAAGACGATAAAAATCACAGCGGTGATCACAAACAATCTCAGTCCTGTTCAGTAATTTAGCAAGAGTGTGTTTCCCAAAGACAAGAGCACCTTTTATTCCTCCATTTGTGATGTTGCTACCCAACAAAACGGAACATTTTATTTACTAGTCGCTTTGAGCAAACCGGCTTTGCTCAGGTTTTGACTTTGCTTTGCTGGTAAATGTATAACTCACAGAGCTCAGAGCACGAGAGGGCTCAGTTCAGCTCTGTGCAAATCTCTGTGGTGCTGTGTCATATTTATTTTAGCAGCCGAGTAGATAGAGATAGCTGCTGCTGACTGCTGCTCAATAATAGATAACTGTTCATTCCTTTAAAAAAACGCTCACTATTCATCATTTCCTGCAGAGAGTTCTGCGAGAGAAAGATAGAGCGGAGTGGAAGAGAGACAGAGATGGACGGAGAAAGAAAGTATCATGTCGTCTCATCTCTGAAGTCCAAGTCCAGAGACCAAAATGCCTCACACCAGTGGACCAGTGTCAGAAAAGAGAGTGAATTATTTATCCCGGGGGGCTTTTGGGGGAGGAGAGGAAAGACAGATTTGTGTTTGTGAGGTTGTGTGAAGATGACTCACTATGCGTGACACACACACACACACACACACACACACACACACACACACAAGCTCTCTCATATAGAATCTCTTTCATCGCTTCATCTCTCTCATTTTCTCCCTCCTCCATCTTCTCTCTCTTAACCTCCTTCTGTCACTCACTCTTTCTGCTGCTGATGAAGTCACGCCGCCACGCCCGGTGTTGTGCTCCTCACAAACATGCCTGGCCGGGCTTTCGTCTGTAACTACTAAAAGCCATTAACCCTTGAAACCGAAGGCTGGCGAGACACACACGGTATCATTCATAAGATATGAGCTGCATTTACCTCCCCTGGCCTGCCGCTACAATCTCTGAAGGTAATGACACACAGACACACAGAGAATCCTACCTTCTGTAAAGGTGAGGATTTACAGCTGGGACACTAAAACTGGACAGATATGGATTGAAATAGTGTGGAAAAGAGGCAGCACTTGCAATGTTTTCTTCTACCCCGCCTTAGGTGCATGATTGTGCTGAAAGAGGCCCCAATTTTCAAGGGAGAGTTTCAAAGGAGATTGTATCTGTGTTTCTGTGGTCAGCTGTGTCATGATTATCCCTCAAGCTTTTCTCCACTGAACTGAACTTTGACTACACAGTGTGCGTCCAGTCAGATTGTGGGACTGACGGTAAGTGGAAGCTGTGAGGTGAACCTTAGGGAATAATTTAACAATTGTATTTCATGCATTTCCAACTGAGTTAAAGCCAGCATGCGGGACTTTTACATGAAAATAAAGGACTGTTACATTCAAGCGAAACAAGTTCTCGCAGTGCTGATTAAGCCTATCAGCACCAGGCAAAATCTCTGTGTATTTTGCAGTCTACTTTTATACCTGCTTTCTGGTGAGCTGATTATGTTTTACATGAGCCAACAGTGGCTGGTTTAGAGTCGAGCAAGCGATGCTCCAGATAATATATAAATATACTCTCCATTCAGAGGAAGCCTACAAAAGAAAGCCGTCATCTGTGGGGCATGCGTCATAAGCAAGGGTAATCACTCTCACTGCCAGGAGGTTTAGGCTGGGAGGACACTGTACAGATTCATTTGACTGTCAGTTTTGAGGCGGGTCATGACGGCTGATTTATCACCTGGACGATAAACAAACAGGCTCTTGGATGGTCCGATGGATTAAAGGCATGTCAGAAAATTAGTGAGCAAGTCTACAGTCCGATATTTCTTCAGGCTGCTCTCACAAGATGTATAAACTTCTGTGACAGTAAACTTACATACTGAGTGAATACTGTCTGCATTTTCTGAAGCACGTTGGCTGATATTTTCCTTTTCACTAATTATTGTCGTTCATACCAGAATGATGCAAAGTAATGCCTGCCTGACTCTCATTTTGTCTGAACTGAGGTTGTAGCCATCTTGTTTGAATACACTTTATAGCAACTGTCACTGGACCTTGTCACCAGGGGCTTACATTCAGTGTGAGCTGTACAGGAATTGATCCGTATCTTGTGAGCAGAGAAGATGCAGCTTCTTGGCTGGCCAAAAGTCTTATTAAAACCAGTCTCCGTTAACACAGCTGTTGTGCTACAATATACCACATAAGATCAATACAATCACACAGAGTTTGCCCAGCTTTCTTTGACTTGCTAACTCCTTTCTCTATTCATCCAATGTCAAACACAAAAGAAAATCTCAGACAAGATGCGGATAAAAATAATATTGTTATTGTCTGTTTGGTATTGTAGCCTGCAGCAGCCTAGTTACCTGCAAAGTTAGATGCCGAGTGATGCAATAATGGTCCAAACACACCAGTAATTTGGTTTTGGTTGCTGAATCCTGCTTTTCTTGAAATGCTCGAGCACTTTGTTGATGTTCTG
>NW_007577762.1:553349-668295 GCF_000690725.1 Stegastes partitus
GACCCTAATGAGTCACCTCATAGTCACCATAAAATATAAACTACTGTGAGTGTTGAGCATCACAGGTAAAGGAGAAGAGTAAAATTGGCAAATGGAAGAGCAAAACTTGAAGAGAATTTAAAGATGGGCTCGACTGCTCTAACCCAGGGTGATGTGACCTCGAACAGCAGTTTCTAAATAATGTTTCCTCTGCTCAGTCTTAAGGTTGATTTTGCACCTTTCATAAAGTTGACATACTTGTATGCTGTAAAATATGGTTTACTAGCAAAGGCCATCCATGTTAGATAGTGTACACAGCTTGAGATTTTGACAATTTTTGTCTTTTGCATGCTGTTCTAACAGATTTGACTTAAAAGGGTGAGTATAATATTATTTGTCTTGATTACAAATACAGTGACAATAATATTGTCTGGCTTTCCTACCCCTTGTGTTCCTACACAGGTCTTAAAGCAGATATATAATTAAACTTTAATCCATCTGTCAGTGGATTAGTACACACTTGGTGCAAAGAGCAGTTTATGTGGGATGGTCTAGGGGTTAAAAATTAGACAAACAGGTGTATTTTACCATACTGTTGAATGGAAATCCACCATATGCAGCTATCTCTGCCAGTATTTTGCAAAGGGAAGTGTTCTGGATAAGGTGTGAATGCATCGTTTTTGCATACCCTTTCAGACGTAAGAAACAAGGGGTGGATCTGACTAGGAACTCAAATGTACCCCGATTAGGCAGCAACCTGTCGATCACAAGGCAGCCTCGCCAGAAAATACCATAGTTTATCTTAAATTTTACTCTGAGTGGGACCACCATTTACAAAATACACCACGCTGTATTCAGAGAGTCTTGAAACTAACAATGGAGACCATAGACTTATTTGGAAAATATTTACTGAGTTTAGAAATTAGGTTAGATGTATAGTCTTTATTATACACTTCTATACAATCAGACTTTGTTTTGCAGTCACAGGAGTCAACAACTGCTGGCCATTAGACAGAATGATGCAAGTATAAGTCACTTTCACTTGGTGGATTCTCTCTAATGGATTCTTTGGGAGATTATGGCCATCTTTCTACGGTGCGTCATCATGTGCTATCTCTGCCAGTATTTTGCACAAGGAAGTGTGTTAGATAAGCTATGAGTCGATCATTTTTGCACACTTTGGGTAGGCCTTTACTCTCAAATTTGGCCGCTGCAAACTGCTAGTTGGACCTCCAGCATATTTTATCCCTCATTTAGAGTACATACACTTTGCTAATTCTTTTAAAGTAATTCATCGCAAAGCTGTGGGCAAATATTTTGTTGTAACTAAGTTGTTATATAATTTCTGTGTCAGGCCATGCCCATTTCTGATGTCGGCAACGGCATCCGCGTGGGAGGACTTAAAAGACCTGCGTAAAGGATTTACGTGCAGTAATTTAATCAGATATATATGTTGTAAGTGTTTCAGCCTATTCAGTTTATGCAATTATTTTTTCCTGGTTTGCTGTTATCATATTTTCCAGGAAACGGGAAATAAATTGGAAGTGGATTCCCAGAATTTAACACCAGAATGGACGTTACATAACAACAGTGTTGTTCACTTTATTTAGGCAACAATGGATGTTAATAGTACAGAGGAATACGATATATCAGGCTCTGGATACACACTCTATTCAGTTCATTGGTTGTGATGTTTTTACAGGCTTCGTTGCTGTCTGTTAACTACAAAGGCTGTATTAGGGCACAGGCTCGTATGTAGGAGCTGATTCACTGTAGGAAAATTTAGGGGATTTATATACAGCACATGGAGAATTTATTCATTACATCTTACTCTCAAGCCCCATTTCATTGTAATCAAATCTTATTTTCCATCACTTAGCTACAGTTAACAGGTTTATGTCAATTACACTCCTGCTGTGTATTCATGTCACTCATTAGCAATGTGCAATAGTTCCTGTGTTAATCTGTTTCATGTGAATTGATGGGACTCTCAGTGCTCTGAATGATAGACTGCAGCAGACTCCACAGGCTGTCAGGTAATAGGTTTCTTTTATTAGGGAATCTGGCTTCAAATGGGATTCAATTTACCCCACTTTTTAAAATTTTTGTCAGCTCAGCGGTGTTAAAAGCCTCTAACGCTCTGAGGAGAATCACACTGTATCATTCAAACTCATCCTCGCAGGTTGTAAACTTTGCCATTTATCAACAAAGAGTTACAGTCAAAAACATGAGTCATTCACACATTAAAATAAGTGTCTCTCGCTCTCATGAATGATTAATTTAGTCTGCTGGCATAAAAGAGGAACTCATTATGGAGTTTTATTACCTTTTTTTTTCATTAGTTTTCAGAATGCAGTTGTCTTCTGTAATCTGCTGTAAGATGTATCTTACATTATAGCAGGTAGAATTAAGGCTTTACGCTGCCTTGAGTACAGAACATTTAACGAAGGCTATTGAGTAAATGATATTATCATTATTGGTGGCTGTGTCCTCAGTAGACTTCATTTCAAAAATATCCATTTATTTGGTTGCAATCCTCCATGATATCCCTCTTGTTTGGGGTCCCACAGAAAACAGTAACTGAAAAAATCCAACACTTTTCCTTTTTTTTAAAAAAAAAAAATCTTCTTATTAAAAAGCAATATGTAGAAAAGTACTGAAGTGATGATGACGGTGACAAGATATGGAAATTACCCTCTGATATTATTATCACTTAAAGACCTATTATGAACAAACTGTCGTAACTGAAGGCAGAAAAAAGTTGAAATAGACTTGTTGGGATTTCAAACAGTGGTGCTGCTTTAAAAAAATCCTTCCAACACAAACCACATATACACAGCAGAGCACACACTGTACCTAATGGAAGATTTTCTTTGGTCTGGACTTTTGAAACATGTCACAAATTCTAAATCATGTAAAAAAATAAATAAAAAAAATCATGCAGTTATACAAATCCATCCATCCATCCATTATCTATAGACTACTTAATCCTCACTAGGGTCGCGGGGGGGCTGGAGTCTATCCCAGCTGACTCAGGGTGAAGGCAGGGGACACCCTGGACAGGTCATCAGTCTATCGCAGAGCTACACTTAGAGACAGACAACCAAGCACACTCACATTCACACCTACAGACAATTTAGAATCACCAATTAACCTCAACATGGTTTTGGACTGCGT
This sequence comes from Stegastes partitus, assembly GCF_000690725.1. Classification (NCBI taxonomy): domain Eukaryota; kingdom Metazoa; phylum Chordata; class Actinopteri; family Pomacentridae; genus Stegastes; species Stegastes partitus. The sequence goes on from NW_007577762.1 coordinate 556,506, forward strand.
GGGAGGAAGCCGGAGAACCCGGAGAGAACCCACGAGAACATGCAAACTCCACACAGAAAGATTCCGGTGCCCCCACCGGGACGTGAACCGGCAACCTTCTTGCTGCGAGGCAACAGTGCTACCAACTTACCACCCTGCAGCCCCATAGGAAAAATCCTTGACTATTAATGTTGGTGTCATGTGTGAGAGTCCTGCTGAAGCAACTGATGATACATGTCCACAGGGACGTTTTTCAATCTTCAACTGCTTCCCAACATTGATGGGTGTACAACTAGGCAGTGTCATGATAGATGACTGACAGGTGCTGTGTAGTAAAAACACAAGATTCACTCTCCTGCAGCAGTGCAAACATTGGCTGCAACAACCGCTGAATCAACAAAGGCTTCACTCATGGGCTGAACACTCCCAACATGGCGGCTTGTTTGGAAACTTTTGATTATTTTCGGAAAGAGTTCAGTAAAATGTGTATCGATAAACATTTGAGGTGAGAAATAGGCAGTTGGCAAATCTGTCTTCACTTTAGAATGACAACAATTCGTTTAAACATTTTTCAGAAGTTTCATGAGGGAAAAAGTAGCCAGGCCTCAAATATGCAATATTTATGCAAATAAAGAGCAGGCAAATCAAGACCATTTCTTAAAATGCAACGCTACTTTTACTGCGGCAAAAAAAAATCCAGCTCGGAGTAAGAGCGTTTCTTCATACACTTCTTTTTGCAGCCAGAGAAGTCACCCCTTGTTGGTTATCATAAAAAAAATGCAGGTTTAAGTTACTTACACATTGACTTTAATTATCAGACCTGGAGATTATGTCCATTACAGTCTATATTCCTTTCAAACGTATTCCCTTATGTGTATATATGCACTGTTCCATTCAGGAATGAAACCTGAGTTTAACTGTATTTTGCACATACAAACACCGTAGCAACATGTCCACACATAAAGGTTGGACAGTATTGTGTCTACAGTTGATTCAATGAGTCACAAATAAGACCAAAGTGCTAATAAACAGTGTATCAACAAAGCAGCCATCTTGATTTTTGAGGAAGGGGTTGATGAGATGTTGCCTACCTTCTAAGTCGGAAATGCCACTGCAGAGGGGGTTCCAGCTGGAATTTCCGACTGGGAACTTGGAACTTTCAACTTCCCAGTTCAAATGGAATGCACCAATACTGTGCTTCATTCCCTCTTGTGCCTGCTCATCTTTGTACCTCTGTGTTTCCTTGTACCTGACCGAGCCTGTTTCAGAGTTTGACTCTGCTGTTGCCTTGTGTTTTTCGAATACTCCTGCCTGATCCGCTGACTGAAACCTGCATACTGAACCTCAGTCTCAGGTAAAGACTTAGTGGATTTTACCTGCCTTACTTTTAAGCTGTGCTTTTGAGTACTTTGTGTGGTAGTTCCAGTCAGTGAGTTTGCTAAACCCATACATTTGGCTGGGAGCTGCAAACACTGACCTCACATACCGAACGACCACGCCTGTTTTTGACGGAGTCAGAAAAAGAAATGTGTCAATCAGTGAGTTGTAGAGAAGCTGGTAGGAGGCTGTTTCCCTCCTGTCAGTCTTTATGCTAAGCTAAGCTAGCCTGCTGCACATAATAATAAAAAATGTCTTCTTCTTTTCCTTTGATTTTCTATTATGCATGTTCCAAAATGTAGGCTACACTGTATACTGTACCATTTAGCTTCCTTTTGTCAAACCGTGATCTGGAGCTACAAGGTGAATTCCTACCTGCATAAACCTTTGGGGCTCACGGTCTGTTGCTTGATTTATATTATATTCTTATACTGATTTATATGTCATATACCACTCTTTGTATTTGTATTTCACCGGAAAATGTGACTCTGTACAACTGTATTAAGTGATGCAGGATCGGCTATGAGGATCTCTCTCACCAAAACTCATTGATTATTAGTAATTTTCCCTTTTAATTAGTATTTCTACTGGCTTGATTTTACGATCAAAAAGGAGGAATTTGTGAAGGAGAAATTACTTTCCTGTTTTGGAGTTAAGCGTCTAGAGATGGTATTGAACTTTTCTGCATAGCTCCTCTGATTGACCCCTTCATGTAAACGCAGTGCTTGTGGCAGATGTGCGCTCTACAACTCTTCTGTACATTCTTGACCTCATGTAAACCTCAGTGTAGGAGGACAGGCAGGCACTACCCTCACCTCTCAAGGCCACATTATACCCAGGTGCCGACTTATCTTTGTTTCCCTTTCACCTATAAATCTGGATGTGGGTCCCACTGAAGGAGCATACAAGACTAAAGGTGTGAGAGGGATCTTTAGAACTGATGCTGGCATTGCATGCGTGAACTGCTGTTCTGTTAGCGTCACTTCTCCTGAATTCAGTAAACCTTATTTCAACTTAAGTCACCTGAGTCTCCAGTGTGTCTCTCTGTGTCTCATCCTACATCAAGCTCTTCCAGAATTTTCACAACAGATTCCCAAACACTGATCGGGTTGATTTGTCTTCTTTATTGACAAACAGTGCATTGTAAATGTACGATTCAGAAAGTTCACAGCTACAAACTCACGCACGATGTACAAACATTTTACTGTACACTGAACACCGCACACACGTTATATCACACCCACACACGCGCACAAACACACAAAGATGCACAAGCGTGCGCATACTCACATTATATTACAGTATTATAATACATTACAGTGGGATGCTCTGACTATATGAGCAGCAACACCTATAACAGTATTGTAGGTAAACAGAGAAAGGCAGACTACAGCTGATTATTGAGCTGTTTTTCTTTTTTCAAGAGAAACCGTACATTATACATACATACTGAAAAGTATGGCAAGCAATTAGAATGAAAATAAATTAACATGTATTAAATAAAAGAAGTAAAATTCTCTTCAGAGTGTGTACAGTCAGACTGTTTAAATTCAGGTTAGTTCAATGAAACACTTTCCCCAGAAAATTAAATCACAAAGCTCAAAAAACTTGAGTTGTAAAGCAAATGTTTCTACATTTGGGCAGAAGACTTCTGTGTTCACAGTTCTGGAATCTTAATAACAATTTTTTTTTCTCTTCTCTGCAGATGCCAAAGCTTTAAAAGACAGAAGTCTGATTAAAAATCTACAGTCACACTCGTGGCTCTGTGAGGCTGTACTCAGGCCCAGCTGTGTTTTGAGCTCAATGCTAATGTCAGCATGCAAATATTGCTCACAGTAATGATGCTAACACACTGATCAGGTGTAATGTTTACCATCTTCACTGTTAGTTTACCTAATTAGCATGCTGGCATTTAATTGGACTACTGAGGCTAATGTGCTGACAGTAGTTTTGCAGGTTTTTGTTCATGTAAGTGTTTGTCAAAACTACAATTTGAATCTCATGGTGAAAACTGAAAGGGGGTCATCAGAGTCCTTTCAGTTCATCCTGAAGGGAAAATGAACCAAATTTTAATCATGCAACAGCTGTAGAGGAATTCCTGTTAAAGAAATATCAGCATCATGGGAGGGTTTTGAGAAAAGTCAGGGGACCACCAGCAGACTTTACCTTCTCGGGACCATAAATCTCTGTACAAAATCTCACAACAAGCACTTCTGCTGGAGTTGAGATATTCAGTCTCGAACGAAGCGGCCGATCGACCAGAAAACTAAGAAACCCTTTCCTTGCGCGTACACCATGTGCAGGCAGACAATGTCAGTTCAGGTTAGCATGATGAAGCTCTGATAGACTGCACACACGAAGCAAAGCAGGAAGAACAGAGCGTTGCTTTCACAGTTTTAGAATAAATACTCTCCTTAAAGCCCACAACAAAAATTCTGCAGGGGCTTTTGTGTAACAGATACGTGCCAATATGTCCTGAAGAGATGCGAGTTCAAAAATGTTTGCAGGAGGAGTGCATCTGAAATAGAACGCCTTGAAACCGTTAGTCAAAGGAGACAGTGGAAATGTGGACTGGAAGCAGAGTGAGTTGTTCAGAGAGGTTGTGGGCATTAGGAGAAGAAGGAGGACAGCTGGGTAGAGCAGAGAGAGAGAGACAAAAAGAGAAAGAGTAATCTCTCCACACCCAGCCTCATTTTTATTCAAACACGAGTCGAGCTTTGCTTCTCGCTCCTCCACCCCTCCCGTCTCTCTCTCTTCTTCTGTTATAGTTCTCTTCTCTTCTCGGCCCTTCTGTTACCTCTACCCTTTTACTTTTTTCCTCCCCCCATCTCTTCATAACTCACCCGCTCTCATCTTCAGCCTCACCTGCAGTATCTATTACACCAGAGCAAAAGCAGACGAGAAAAGCGACCGAGTCTGACCGGCTTTCCACAAAATAACTGCAATTAAAAGATAAATCCACCCTGAAGCACTTAGAGGAGACTCACCTTGCAATGCTCGGCCCTGTTTTGTTACAGCCTTTCTCTTCCTAACTGGCCAAATATAATGTGACATCCTGTTGATATATTTCCAGCACAAGCTCCAGTGGAGTCTGAAACATCTGCAGTAAATGTTAGGTTTTGGTGTCAGTCCCTCAGAATCACAGAGTGAGGGCTTTTGTCTGCAGCTGCCATTTGTACTGCCATTCAGAATTGAACCGGGAGTCATCATCATCGTCTCCGTTGACAATAATCCCAGCAGAACAGAAGGCACTGCAGCTGCATAAAATATTGAGTTTTTTACAAATGAGATGGGCCGCGGGCACAGATACACGCTCATGTTAACAAACCGGTCGGCTACTGTTCGTACATACACACACAACACGAAAGCGTCATGCAACACGTCATTTCAAAAATAATGTTCCTAAATAATTACAAGTATCACAAATCGAGGAAAAACTTGAAGGATGTTCAAGGGTGGCGCTTCTCTTTACCTTCACCATACAACAATAGCTGTGTTCCAAATCCACATTTTTCTACTTGGTATGCAGAAAGAATCAACACATAAAAGGTACCCTGTGGAGCTTTTTTTTTTTTTCTTTTTTTACCTCTAGCAGCACGATGAATTTATATTTTCATGAGAGGTTTCCTGTTTTTTGGGTTTTTTTGCAAACAGAAATACAAATGCATGTGGGTGATGGGATTTACATTGATGCCAGTGGTTTATTATTATTCCAGCTGGCAGTAGCGTGGAAAAAAAACCACAGCAATACAACAGAAAGTTCAAGTGTTACATTGCATCTCTGTACTCGAGCCAGTCAATATGCAAAGTAATTATTACACTACTGTACTAGGCATTAAAAACAGGCATTAAAGTTGCTCTCTGGTCATTGATTTAACCCCTAAAAACTAATTTTTGTGTATCAAAGTTACATATGCAGGAGTTGTTTTTTCTCTATGAAGTCTCCCACTCTATTTCCACACACCCCTCCCCACTCGCTGCAGCTCAGCGCACCAGCTCACTGTAACACGACTCAGCGCTACACAATGTCAAGTCGCAATATTGCGGCCAAGCATGAACTGAAACTGATTCTGAAGCAGAAAAACGATCCTACTCTGGAAGTTGGTTCCTTAGGTTTGTTACATATGAAACCCTTGAAGTCTGAATCAGTGTATTTTGAGACTGTCAACAGCATGCAACAGTATAAAGGTGAAAATGCTAATTAATGGCATTGGCTGCATATTTCGCTAATGGTTTATCTTACAGCAAAATACGTTATTTACATGTACACAAGTTAAAAATCTTGATTTTCATCAGAGGAGGTTTTTAAAAAGTGGTCTATCACCTAGGCATGGGCAACAAGTCTCGCCAAACTGTGCATGCAGTATCCACAAGGCTAGCAACTACTGTCTGACAACCAATCCAGTCCTGCAGCTTTCAAGTACTGTCGGCTGCAAAATGGCTGCAGTTTATCACTTACAGGGCATGTCCCAGGCTGCAAGCGTGTTTGAGAGCTGATATGAGCAGCAGTTGAGCTAATGCATTCGTGTGCTGAGCCATGTTGACATACAATAGCTAAACTGGAAATCTATCACTGATATCTATAATTCAGTTCTTCTGAGTCAGACAGACCATTTCAGATAGCCACATGGTCACTGTTACCAGGACAAATGATACCGTCACTGTTACCATTTGAGTGTGTGTGGTTTCTCATTACAGATATCTACATATATGTAGATATACACCATCACCCATAAAGTTGGAATAATTTTTGTTTTCAGACACGTTCCTCTCTTCATTTCTTTTTATACACACCAGTAATCACTTCTGACCAGGTGCAATGATCACATACTGAGTCCCAGTTACCAGGTGAAACCAATTCTGACTTTGGGATCTGACTGAAGAGTGGAACGTCCTGCCCATATTCAATATTAGTGACATTTAAAAGACTAAAATTGGACATTCTAATGCATTAAATCCCCTCAAATATGCAAACACCCATAGAAAACCCTTAATCCTATTGTTCAATACCCCAATTTAGTTTAAGCCTGAATACATAGTTTGGAAAACTTAATTGTGGTTTAATTTGTACTGTGATATGTATTGTATGTATGCTATGTATGTGCTATCAATAAATGTGTCAAAATCATTTCATGAGACGAGATAAAAAAAATATATTTTAGTCCATCTTTATGGGCAACAGTGTATTATGACTAATTGCATTTCCTGTTTTGGATATCTGCAGTTTGGGCTGCAAGGTGCTCAGTGGTTAGCACCGTTGCCTCGCAGCAAGAAGGTCGCCAGTTCGTGTCCCAGTGAGGACACCCGGGATCTTTCTGTGTGGAGTTTGCATGTTCTCCCCATGCAGCGTGAGTTCTCTCCGGGTTCTTCAGCTTCCTCAAACACTCCCAAAACATGTTGAGGTTAATTGGTGATCCTAAATTGTCCTTAGGCTCCCCCGTGACCCCAGTAAGGATTAAGCGGTGTATAGATAATGGATGGATGGATGGATATCTGCAGTTTAACTCCAATTAGTCCTGATTTGGATTTGAGATATCGACATTGTCCTTTTTTTTTTTTTTTTAAAAAGAGATCTTAAATTAAGTTTTAATTTATCCATAACTAATCGTAATGTCAAATTCAGACTCTAAAGACTGAAAATCAAATCCAAGATGTCTTCAATTAAGAGTTTTGACTGGGAAAAATGACATTGCAGATGTAGTTAAGTCAGAAGCTACAGCATGTGGGAGTCAGAGGTCACGTGCTTTTTAAAAACACTGTGGCACTGCAACTGTAACTGGATATAGCAACAGTTTACCACCATGTCAGAGCAGACTGAGGCCCAAAGTCTAGTAAATTTCAAATAACTACAATGACGTGAGATTTTTACAACCATTTTTTTAACTAGTCAGGACTGAATTACAGATATCTGTGACTGGCGTTGTGACTGATGTTCTAGATAAACTCTGACTAGTCACAGCGTAAATACAACTAGTCAAGATGACTGTTTTTGATCTCTCACTAGACAAACTCATTCAATGTTAAAATGGCTCGCCACCTATTCATAGCACTAACCAGCCAAGTCACACATACATCTACAGCATGCACAGAGAGGAAAACATGTCCCCATCTGCACTGCTGCAAACAAACTCAACTTTTTTCCCCAAAGTACTCAAATGAGTTTGTAATATGCACATTTCTGTTCATCCAGTATAGCTGCCAGGTAGCTCAGTAACATATAGAGGCTGAGTGTCTGTGTGTGATGAGGCAGTGTGTACCAGTGTAGACTTGGTACAAGCCACAGATTTGTTCATTCGTTTTTTTTTTTTTCTGGAACTACACTAATGAAAACTGCTGCCATTAAACATGCATGTGCACGAAGCTGGCTTTAAAATGTGAAAAAATGGTTGTGCAAATTTTTCATGAGGAAGGAAATTCATCCACAGGGCACCTTTAACTGTTTCGTACTGACAGGAACTGATGTACCGATTCATCCCAAACAAACTGGGACTTTCAAACCTCAGCACTAATTAAACTTCACATGTACACATAAAAATAGAGTCCATTGTAGTTCTATTGTTTTTCTGCAGCGTTCACAAAAGCACTTCACCGCCGTCCATGATTGGTTAGAAGAATTTACAGCTGTCTCTTCATTTCCTTTGTGCATTCATGCTGACTTTTACAGTATATTATCTTTTTGTCGCTTTTCCACTGTGAACTCACTGGCAGTAGTTTGGAACTGGGACACAGCTACTGTCTGAGGGAAACATTTTATCTATAAAAACTCTACTAATACAAAGTTGACAATGAGTGGGAGATATTTCCATTTATTTAACATCATATTTTAGCATTTTTTCCCCCTGCACTGCTGTGTATAAAATAGTAAAATATAAAAGTCTTAAAAGAAAGTCAAGGATGAACTTTCATTGGAGGCTTTTGTGATTTTTTTTTCAACACGAAACCTTTCATCAAAAAATAAAAAAAGGAAAAATGCGAAACATTTAAAAAGCTTGCTGTTCAAACTCCCCTCTCTCAATAAAAAGGATTAAAAACGTAGTTTCGCCCTGAACTAGAATATTTGCCCAGACATTCAGCGCAGATTTAATCAGACACTGTTTTAACTCTGACTTCAGTGTTGTTTACACGCAAATACACGTCTCTCTTCTGTTTTAGACAACAGCTTAAGGGTGGATTTAACTTTCAATAGGTACTTCAGAAAACTAACATCAAAACCAGCTCTCTCTATGAACTCTTAAAGCACTTCATCTTGGATTAATCTTTATATAGTGCATGATTTACCGATAAAATATCTCATTTTATGCAGTGATATAGACAAAACTCACATCCACCATGTTCCTGAGATATCCTCTATGTGGTGACAGTGCTCAAACCAAGACACGTCACAATATAAATACAAGACGTGTCGCAGATCAATGATGCCTTCATTGTTTTTTTTTCCACAAACACTGACATGGTAACATGTGAAATGTCTCTGAAAGCTCACATCTAACTTGGTAAATAGAAAGACAAAAAAAAAAAAAAACATGAAGCAAAGAATAGACACGTCACACTTAGCTACAGATGTTACATAACGCATTAGGATGCCTGTCTGTGCTGATAGCTTTCATTTCTTCTTGAAGACATTTTTTTAGGTGGCATTCAATATGAGCTTTTAGGCACACTAGTCGTCTCACTCTTTATTAAACCCCCGAGCCAGTGCTGAAACTGTTTTTCCAGAGGCATCTATTTACAACGAATTATGCCTGTGAACCACTGACACGCTCCCAGTTGATCTCAATACTTCCTGATAAAATGTTCAATAAGCTGCCGTTGCCAGGCAACAAATGCAATTGCGGCCGCGCCGTCGGAGCAGAGTTTTGACGGAAAAAGTGGAAACTGAAATGTTTGGAGGTTTAAAAACAGCCGCAATGTCACAACGTTCACAAATAAAAGACTTTGGGGCGTCCCAGCAGTGGCGAGCAGTGGTGCGAGGCAAACACAAACAGCGTTTTGTGGGACGCGTCACAGCCGTGCAGCAGTAAAATGTGTTGAAAGCAAACAACTAAACACTGTCACTTCTGTCATTGTGAGCCGGGCTCGCAGCGGATGACAAATAAAATCATAACATCCAATCAGAGCTACTGACTGGTAATCCTTGGGATGGGGTTGCACACGCATGACCAGAGGTCTGGGCTGAAGGCAGAGTGAGCCCACTGTTGTTTCACAGCTGGTAATCCGCTCAGCGCCGAGATAAAAGAGATCTCCCAGAGCTTCTCCACCAGTGTGACAGAGATCAGGCCTTCTAGATATCATACTTTGTGAAGACTAGTGAGTCAAACATCACATTAAGTACTAAAACATGATAAACAAGCAGCCAATTTCCTTCTTGACCCAACGCATTTACTATCTTTTCTTGTTAGACACGTCAGAAATCAATCCTGCAGATGTGTGTCGCCCGGCACTGAAAAGGTTGCTGTCCACAGATGAGAACACGGATAGGTCACTTGATGTCATTTCATCTGCAAGCTGACACAACAATATTAATCAGAGATGTCAATCGGGAAATGAGACTGTCAAAACAGACTCTGACAACAATGACATGTCCGGCAGCCAATGAATTAAAAAAATGAATGAGTACAAAAGGGCCCTGCCTGGCTGCCTGCTGTAGAGTGACGATTGCCATCTGGACGGCAGCCATACAGCGTAGACAGAAATGAGATTTGTTCCATGCGTGGACAGAACACGAGCATTAGCTTTCTGGTTGCTTCATGCATTGTATTAATGCTTGACTGGCAGTCAGCTTTAGAATTCGCAGCCAAATCATAAGAACATTGGATGACAACACCTTTTCTGTCTTTAGAGATTATCTGGCCAATGCATTGCATTCACAACAGGTGCTTCTCAATAGCTGATAATGACTCAATACCTGCAGTCTGTTAAGCCGATTTTTTCCTCTATACCTTCAAAGCATGTGGTTGCTTTGCTTCCTCGCCTGGACCAGACACTGCTGTGGTTTAATATTTCTTTATCTCATTCTCTTGCTATTTTCTGATCTGTAATTGCCTTTACTCAGAGGGCATTTGTGCTGATTGTAAAACATCATCCATTAAGAGTTCTCTCTGAATTAAGTACTTTAAGTAGGCCAGGCCTTGCTAGCTGTCTGCGTGGAAGAGTTTATCTTTTCATGGCCGCATGGAAAGTACAAAAAATAGAACTGTGAAACCTATTTTTCCTTTTTTTTTTTTTTTGTCTGCAGTCAGCAGCACTTCAAAGTTTGTTCCAGTGATGAGTCAGTCGAGGGAGATAATCATTGAGAAGTCACAAATACTCCAGTGACATTGACTGTTGGCAAAAGTGAAAGCAAGTGAGCAAACAGGAAATAAACATCCCATATCTTAATATGTACACACTCTTCAATATGAAGATAGATTCAGAAAAGTCTCGTTTGAAATTGTTGACTCCTGTCTGGATTCAAATGGTGGCAATTTTCCCCCGAAGCACTGAAGCTTTCTCAGCACAGCACGCTGCAGATAACAAGGACTGCAGGTCTCGTTTCCAGGAACACAGTTTTAAAGACCTTTTGTCAGGCTTTTGGTCCAGTTTTTACATAAACGTCTGCTCAGCCTGTTTCTTCTTCACAGGAGTGTGTTTGTGTGATTTAACTTTACATAAAAAAAACACACCAGGTCTTCTTTCAGTCAGTCAACAAGGTAAAAAGGATGTGTAGATTTTAGTGATGGACATAGTCAGATATTTGTGAGTGGGACAGGGGGGGATTCGTGATTATAGCTCCTTAAGGTCAGACACTAGTTTTATATTTTCCACAGTGTCGCTATTTTTGTTTTCACTCTGTGTGACGCATCACACCTGTACACTGAGTTCCTTCCAGGAGACGTTTGGATGCAAAATGGCATGAGAGAAGTCGGTCCAGTATCCAGAACCTGGCCATGCAGACACATAAATGGCCACGATGATTGTTTAAAAACATGTAAAGTAGTAGAGATTTCCAAAAGCAGCAACCTTAAGTGTATGAGAGTAAAAGAGAAGTGTAAGATGAAAGCCTGTTTGTCCACAGACTGAACACGGGTCGAATATTTCGTACTGTATCGCTTCCCTGTGCGGCTACACAGACTCAGTAGGGGACTGGTCATCGACCTGGTGCCTCATTGACTGCACGCTCGTCAGGATTTTCTTCTGGTGTCCAGCAAGAGACACTCCAATCCTCTGCAGATCTCTGTGGGAAAAAAACAAAGAAAAAAATAACACAGAGACACAGATATCAGGTTGTGGCATCGTAGCAAAAAAAAAAAATCTCATATCCACATGGTTGTTATTGAGGCTGCTGTGTGTAGGAGTTTACACCAGTAAAACATTACTATGTTAATCATAACCAGCGCTTTAAATGGAACAGAGAAGGTTGGCAGGGCTGAATTAGCACAGCACGGCTCTGTTTTTGACTGGTTTGACTAAATAATGACAAGGTAATAGTCTGTGTTTAACTAAAGGGAACAACATATTCCACATAACTCTCTGCTTTCAAAATGTATTTTCATTTCTTATTTTAAGGTACTTTGTCTCTTGAGAAGAATTTGCTGTAAGAATTAAGACGTCTTTATACTTAAAAGACAAAATGCAATTAAATACGGTGTACATCAGCAAGTTTAGATCACTGATGCACAATTTCCGTTTAAGCACCATAAAAAATACATACCCACACAGTCCATGTAAGGTCACATCCATTGCTTTATACGAGGTGTGTCACAAAAGCTCCAGGAGCACAAAAGTGTTTGAAGTATTTCAAACCCAAACTACAAACTACGAGTTTTACCCTTCAAATGATCAACCAGCACATCTACAAAGAGATCCTGTGGCGTTTACTTTGTTCAGTGAGAAGAAGCAAGAGTTGTTGCAGGACAAGTCGTGGCTGCTTCACCATGACAACGCGCCTGTTCACAACGTCCTGAGCATCCGACAGTTCCTGGCTGAGAAGAACATCGCCGTGCTGGAGCAACCTCCCTACTCACCCCACCTGACTCCGTGGGATTTTTTCCTCTTCCCCAAGCTCAAGGGGGTCATCAAGGGGACACGTTTTGAAGACGTGGATGACATCAAGATGGCTGTGACGACGGAGCTGCGGAGGATCCTGGAAGAATCCTTCCAGGAGTGAATGGCAGCATGATAGAGAAGGCTGGGGAAGTATGTTAAGACTCCAGGGGGATTACTTTGAGGGGGAAAACCTGCAGTTTGTGGTTTGGATTTGAAATATATCTTTTGTGACACCAGTCCTGAAACTTTTCTGACACACCTCGTACGCTGCAATGTTAAATGGGCAGACATTTTAAAATGAAAGAGAACAAACAATAAACAATATCAAGATGCAAGAAAAGTGACTTCAGATTGGTTTTCCATCAATTTTTTTCCTGCGTTCATTTATTTCCTGCATGAAAAGTTTTTATACACCTTTTTTGCCTTCTTCAAACTGCGACTGTGTTAAAACATAATTAATCCCTTCGGTGAAATGTAGCCCCTGCGTTTGACCCATTCTAACTATTTAAGGAGCCGAGGGCAGTCAAAGTGCAGCGTCCAGGGGACCAGCTCCATGTCTGATGCTCCTGCCTTCTGCAAAGCTAATAGCAGGAACCTCTGGTGAACTCTTCAGATTACGGAGGGCAGATCCAGCAGCTGTCAAGCAGAACTCAAGCACATATCCCAAACCTCTCTCTTTTTACTGCTATTGTTACCAGCTCATTAAGGCACGTGAAAAAATCATCACGCCATTCTAATAGCTAAAGTACATTTATTACTAAGTAAACAAAGCTAAAACTTGCAGTGTTTCTCACAGTGACAGATTGCTGTTTGTTTGACAGTGATGCATGGATGTTCTGTAACAACCCTTCGAGTGTTTTTTTTTTTTGTTGCCATGATGAATGGATGAAAATAGGAAGGAAGTGAGCCATATGGAGCGACAGACAAGTGTTCACATGAACCTCCAGTCAGCCAACCAGCTGCCCTGCCAGTCGTCCAACTAACAAGACGCCGACTTGGCAGCGCAAGCAGTGTGAGACGCAGGCAGAGAGAGAGGCAGACAGACAAAAATAGAGGCAGTGTAATGGGTAAACCTACTCGGCTGTGATTTGTGTGACGAGCGGCAAAGAGGTGAAGCCTGAGCCCAGGAAGGAGTCTCTGTACTGGGTCATCTTGAGTGCAGCCAGCCAGTCCTCCACTGAACTCACCCTGCTCAGGTCTGGAGCTCCACGGTCTAACAAGGGGTGATGGGAAGGACTGCAGAGAGCAGATACAGGGGAATAGGGAGTTAGAAAAAAAAAACAACTGTATTGCTGAAATAGAGGCATGAGACACGGAGAGTGTGTTTGTGTATGTAAATGAGTTTGTATCTCTGCTCACCCAGGGGGCAGGTTGTTGGTGCCGGCTTTGAGAGATGCAGGGTTGCGTATCATTTTATCCAACATGCTGACAATATCGGGGAACTTTGGCCGTGCATTCCTGTCTTTCTGCCAGCAGTCCAGCATGAGTTGGTGCAGCACTACTGGACAGTCCATGGGAGCTGGCAGCCTGAAATCCTGCTCTATGGCATTTATCACCTGGGCCACAGCAGAGGAGGGAAGCAGGGGAAGGGAGGGGGGATGAGAAAGTCAGAAACAAATAACCACAAGTGATTATACGTAGTGTGGAACCACTGATTTGTTGTATATATCCGTCTAACTGATTAAAGCTTGTATAATCAGTATGCTTATAATGAAGCTAATGCAAAAGTTCAAGAAGGCAGATCTGCTCCCTCATTATCTGTCCTTGTTCTTCTGTCAATGAATATGTAGCCAATCAGCCTCGGTTCTTTAAATACCATTACAGTTCTGTCATTCTGCCTTTTGCACCTACTATTGCTCTACTGCCATACAGGCAATCACAACCTCACAATCCTGGATGTCCAATGGGTCTTAAGGGAAGTCTTAATCACCCATCCCTCTCCCACCTTGACTTTGGACTACGCCCAATGAGGACGCTTTTGCCAAAACCTTTCTATTATTACCTTAATAAATGTGGTCATACATAGATCCATCCATCCATCCATTATCTATACACCGCTTAATCCTCACTAGAGTCGTGGGGGGCTGGAGTCTATCCCAGCTGACTTAGGGTGAAGGCAGGGGACACCCTGGACAGGTCACCAGTCTATCACAGGGCTACACTTAGAGACAAACAACCAAGCACACTCACATTCACACCTACGGACAATTTAGAATCACCAATTAACTTCAACATGTAGCTGTAGAACCTGGAGAGAACCCACGCTGCACGGGGAGAACATGCAAACTCCACACAGAAAGATTCCAGTGCTCCCGTCGGGACACGAACCTTCTTGCTGCGACGCAATGGTGCTAACCAACTGCACCACCTTGCAGCCCTCATACATAGATCTCTTCTTAAATAAAACAATAAGAATCTGTAAGAGCAGCAACTAAATCATGGAACTGCCTCAATGGTATTAATGAGGTTAACTTTTGTTGAAGTAACAACAAACAGTAGACCTTTTGAATTTTGAGAGATGGGGGTTTGTCTGCCCTCCACATCGTCAAGACAGCTTTTTTGATACAGCCGGCAACAGTGTGTTCAATACTTACCTCTAGTGATGAATCTTATGACAGTGGTATCTAAAGTTTTGAGGGCTTAACTGACTGCATGAAAGGCATAGAATGTGACAAATGTCTGTACACCTGTCATTACAGAATCAAATCTTTTATTATTTCAATACTTTTTTAAAGACAATATTATTCTTTCTCGCTGAGGAAGATACCAAATTCACGGAGAGATGTTTTGTCATTTTTTTGGACTACATTTTTCAGCTGCTGGAGGGTTTCTGTCTTTCTTTTTAAAATAGCACAAATGGATTCTATTGGATTCAAATCAGACAACATACTTGTCCAGGTCAACAAACCCTAACCCTTTTTTCTTCCTGAGAAATGCTTGTGTGGTTTTGGCAGTGTACTTTGGATCATTATCATGCTGGAATATTCCCTCTCTGCTAAGCTTCTGCAGACTGGGAGTCATCTTTGTCTGCCAGTGTTTTGATATATCCACAGACTTTCTTGTGACACCTTTTGCTCTCATGCTGTCCCATATTATCACACGTCCACGTCTGTGCTTCACTGTCAGGATGATGCATTCACTGTGGTACTCCTGCCCAACTTCACAACAAACATGTTGGCCTCCATCTGATCTCAACACATTCACCGTCTCATTATCCTCTCATTATCAGTCAGGCTTTTTTTCATGTTCTTAAGCAAAATCACATCTTGGAGTTTTGTTCTGAATAGCAAGCAAGGATATTTTCCCACGATGTCGTCCACATATGTTGACATTATCTACTGACCTTCACATGATGTGAGCTGCCGCAGAGACTCGTGTACTCCTGGGCTCAATCTAAAGCACTTGTCTGTCTGTTTTAGGAGGTAGGCAAGTAGTGTACACTGTCTGTGGTGTCAATTGAACAGGAAAGTCATTGTGGCTCTGGCGAGTAGCATAGAATAGAACAGAACAGAACAGAACAGAATAGAATATCTTTGATGTCATTGCGATTTGCAATTAAATTATTGTTCTGATTACTGCTGCAACGACTATTTTTTACTTGGTCATTGATCTTCTTATGTCTTTTTTCAATCTTTGTAAAGTCTCACAATGCAATTTTTGAATTCCTCTGGCAATTCTTATCTGTGTCGGGACAAGATGCAGACATGGAGATAGAAACAGGCCATACATCTAAAACTAAGAACTTTCTGGCATTTTTAAGTCATTACAGTTCAAACAATTATCCTGATCAAATCACAGGTGTACTCTATTTTGCTGCATTGAATATCTACTATCTGGGCTTTATTTTCTATTAAGTCTGTCTCAAGAATTTGTTCTCTATCGTTTACGGGATAAAATATCAACACAGAGATTATGTAGTTATTGAGAGATGTGCAATTTTGAATTATTTGACATATAAATAGTATTGCACCAGGGTGCATTTACTTCTGTGGTATACTTCATATATGAGAAATACCCTGAGTATTTCTGTGTGTCCTAAACAAGCCAGTTTTTCATAAATGCAATATGTAAATGGAAGAAGGGAGAAAATATTTTGAAAGAAATTGAATCTTGTGATATGACATCAGTAAATTGAACACAGCGTGGTGCTGGTCTGTGATGTTCAGGATATCAAAGGGCTGAAAGATCCAATACTGAGGCCAGCTCTCTCACTGCTGTTTAGGGGACACTTATATACTTATATTTTGCTCTAAAGTTTGATTTGTCCCTTCCTGCAGGCAGACCGATATTTGATTAGAAGAGAAGGGTCTTGTCTGTTACAGCTCCTTTGTGATTCCAGCTGATAAGACAGATGTATTTTTATGGAACAATCTTGCCTCGTTCTTTATTTAAAATCACATTTAAAAAAAATGAAAACTCACATTAGTTAAGAATATCCAATTTCCTTTTGAAAACTTTATCCTGACACAGTGTGCAGTCACAGTGTATATCCAGATATTCATCTCTAAGCAGCAGTAACGCTGCCGCAGCCTCTGATGTTGAGGCAGGTAGTTTTACACAGAGGAGCTTTTGATTTCATTATGCCAGTGCAGGTATAGAGAACGATAAAGACCTTTCAAGGTTTTTCAATGAAAACTTTTAGGCAGGAATTTTGTATTGCACAGAGGCTGTGCTAAATGTGCAGCGATACCTTTGAGTGCAGAACGTAATTATCCACGAGCATCACAGAACTCACAACTGTCAGTAACTAGCTGCCGTGCCACCCTGAAAAAATAATCAAAGAAAGGAAATCTCAACTTCAGTGATCATTACCTGAAATTATTCTGCCCCCTGTGCCAGGAACGCAAAAAATAATTTTTTAAATGTCTCCCAAACTCTAATTATGACGGCTGTAATTTTCCAAACTCCCATTGTGGTGTGCCCTGATGGCTCGAGAAGTGGCGTCTAACACGTTCTGCATTCGAGCAGCCGTCAGATATTATCTTTCTTGCAGACTTTTTTTTCACACATCAAGTATTCAATTACTATCATCTTTCTTGCCGCCTTCCACAATATTCTTCAGAGGTCTAATCGAAATGCAAGTAGATTAATATTATAAATAATCGTAAACTTTATCTTGATCACACATGAGAAATCCCTAACTGTACTAATGGAAACACACTCTTTAGAGCAAGAAAAAAAAAAAAAAGCAATTTAGATTTTGTCATGGCTTAGACAGGAAATAGTACGGGCTGTTTGTCACAACATCATTAATGTAAGCTAGAAAGACTTTGATAAGAGTCAGAGGGTCTGCAGCCTTGGAAATGTCCTCATGTTTTCTTCTAATGTAGGAAAATAAGCAAAATGACTCATGTTGATGAATGATGAGTACTATTTAAATGATCCATTTATATTTAAAGGAGTAGTTTCAGTTTTTTTGTGAATAAAGAACATTTGCTTTCTTGCCTGCAGCTACATGAGTTAAATGAGATGCAGACCATTCTGTAGCACTGACACAACACTGTGTGTAACGGTCTGACTGCACCTCGGTGTCGTTTTGCCATAAACGATAAAAAAAATGCCCAGACTTGTTTGTATTTCTTTAAATGAATCAAAATCATCTTCATTTGGGCTAAAAACTTCGTCTTCGTTTTGCTGTAACATATCCGTATGCAGGGAGGCGAGTGCTTCATGAAGGTTGCCCGGAGGTTGTAGCAGTGATTTGTCACAGTGAAGGGCATTTTCTTTTAATCATGTTGTAATTATTCTTCCACGTCAGCTGATATTGGACATGTTTTATGCTGCCCAGAGGCCAAGACAACAAAAAATGTGAAACAGCTGATCAGTCATGTGAGTTAATTGTTTGCAGCATCACAACTTATTGGGGAAAAAAGGTGCTTCCAGCTTCAATTATGTGAACTAAATGTGTATATATGTATTTTTTTTAAGGTCAAAGACCACCTCAAGCAAGTGTGGAAATGTTTTTGCAAAATTGTGGATTTCAACATTTTTTCTTGACATTATCACTCACTTTTTCTTACACAAACATGGCTAG
Organism: Stegastes partitus; assembly: GCF_000690725.1. Classification (NCBI taxonomy): domain Eukaryota; kingdom Metazoa; phylum Chordata; class Actinopteri; family Pomacentridae; genus Stegastes; species Stegastes partitus. The sequence continues at coordinate 574,921 of NW_007577762.1, forward strand.
TAGTGACTCCAGGAAACCATTGCACATGACCCATATATTGTAATTTTTAGTGTTAAAGGGTTAAATTTTTTTAAAAAACATGTGAGCTTAAGAAGCAACACTTGGTGGAATTTGAACTTAGGCAGGATAAAGAGATGTATTTCCACATTTTGGCTGATGTGTAAAATATTATCTTTTACCTTTAAAATTTAAAGAAAACATTCCTTTATATTTAGTGTTCATCCTACAAGGACGTCAACACTTTTTGTCCAGAGCCCAGAATCTCCAGAGACTCTATATTTCTATTCTCTAATTTTGATGCCACTTGTTAAACTGCTGGAGTGAAGATCCACTGTGCATGTGGAGGTAATTAGAATAAATACCATTCATTATTTTTATATTTTTCCGCCCCCTTTTTAAAAATTTTCGTCCACCAGTCACTGTCTCAACTGTCATCTCAGTCTCATTCATCAGTCATTCCCCCAGTTGTCCCCAGCGTGTTCCCACCGTTCTCCATCACCTGACCTCCACCTTCATCCAAACACCTGCTCCTCATTCCCTCAATTTTCCTCCCTCATTTATCTGAACTAAAGCCTCGGCACTGCCAGCTTTTCTATCGTTCATTCCAGCCAAAGTGGTCCAGTCTTTTCTCTTGTTATCCCGGCTGCCTCAGTTTATGACCTCTGCCTGTTTCTGGATTTTTGCCTGCCAGCTTCTGCCCCCTTCGGACTCCTCTGCCTCTCCTCGCTTTGATCAGTGACCTGGCAAACCACATTTTAACTCCACCTGTTCTGCCGGTGAGTCCAAACCTGACCTATTTGAGCAGTGTTTTGAATTTTGGTGCTGGTCTTAGCCTCTTGTTCCTTTAACAAAACATAAAATTCCATGAAATATTGCTCCGGTGTAATTTTTTTTTCCATAACTTCCTGTAAATTTAAAGTTACAAGTCCGTGTCAGTGTTCTTGTAAGCCTACCTCGCGGTAAGCTGAGGTAATGTGGTGCTTCTACTACTGTAAATGCAGCGCCGGGGATTTGTCTGCTCGCTGAGTGAACTCTAATTGACCCCGACACACTTCTCAGGCTTTGTGCCGCATAAATTCACTCTAAGCACCGCTGTCAATCAAAATAGCAGCGAGTGTAGTGAAACATCACAGGTCTCTTTCATGATTAATTCATGTCGAACACAGCACCTGCAGTGGCTCCGCTGACAATTTCACCGCTCCGTGTTCTTTGAAATCATGCGTGTGTGTGTGTGTGTGTGTGCCTTTACACATGTCTGCTCGCATGTGTGCGGTTTAGTTGTGTGTGTGTGTGTGTGTGTCAGTGGTACGTGTGAGTTTAGGGTGTGAGCTTCATGCATAGTTAATGCCCTCGCAGACCCTCGTTAGCTATACTGGTAACACACTTTCCCCATCATTATACACAGTCTGTGCTATTATAAATCTGTCTCTGTCATCATACTGACTCTGTCATTACTGCTGCATAGGCTGCCTCTGTTGCTTGGGAGCAACTGTTGGGGGGGGGGGGTGAGGTTGCAAGGGGAGGAGGGGAGGAGAGACAGCAGGGAGGAGGTAAGAGACAGAGAGGAAAGTGTGAAATAAGGGGAAGGAGATGGTTAAGGTGATGTAGATGACAGACAGGGAATCTGTAGACAAAAACGAGGGAGTGATGTAGTTTTGCTCCTCTTACCACTGGGCCGCTGATTAAGTCCTTGACACCAAAATAGCTGACCTCAGAGAGAAATCAACAAGGTCTACAGCAGGCTAAACATTGCTAGAGAGGAGTTGTGGCTTGAGAAATGTCCTCTACAGGGAAAAATGAGACTAGGCGACTCTAACAATTATCAAAGAGAGTTTAGAAAGATATTTTCTTGGTAATAAACTCAACGGAAGCTGGCCAGTGGTGCTTTGGAAGGTTTTCTACACCAACAAACTGTATTTTAAAGTTTTTACTCAAGATAAACTGGAGGCTTGTGAAAAGTCCCAGGCTCCGCTGTGTCAAAGCTGTGAGATATATAGTTTCAGAAAGCAAGAATCAGGATTTAGAGCCTTAGAGCTTTGAAGTAGGTTTTAGTGCCAAAAGTAACTATAATCTGTGTATCACGTTTCTTCTCGGAATAGAAACCTAAAAATAAAAATGTCAGCAATCCAATCTTGTGGAACCTCCTTTTTCGTGTACTGTACCTGATCCCCTTTGGGTTTCAACAGTTACATTGAATCCTCAGCCTAAATACAGGATGAGGGTTTGATTTACTGAAATATAGAAACAGCAGAGAATTGTGTATTACTTGTTTCGCTGATTACTGTGTCGCCTAAAAAAACCTAGCAGGATGAACGTAACCCTCAAAGCATCAAAACATCAATGTGATACGAGCACAAACGAAAAAAAAATCAGGTATAGAAACGCTGCCGCAAATTGATCATACGGTGGAGGTAATTGGAATAAAGTTGTCAGAACAACAAAACACTCCCTGAAGAAAAATATCAGCTAGAAAACACAATCCCCCACTAATACCTTCTGGTCTGACGTTCAGGGAACAAACACTTATGTGACACTTAAATTGATGTCCTCATTTTCCGTGTGTTTTCCTAGACATGCAGACACCCTGCTGAGAGAGACGGCAAAGGAAACAAACAAGCACAACCCCCTGTAACAAACACACACACACATGCAGACACACACCCACACACCAGAAAGACAATCTTTTACAGTCACAGACATCAGTGGGAACAAAACAAGACACAGATTCTTTCACACACACACAGGCAGCTGGTGACTTACATCTTGGTTGCTCATGTCCCAGTAAGGTCTCTCTCCGTATGACATCACCTCCCAGGTGACGATCCCATAACTCCAGACATCTGAAGCTGACGTGAATTTCCTGTAGGCGATCGCCTCCGGTGCCGTCCACCGCACTGGGATTTTACCTCCCTGAGAGAAAGAAGGAAAAAAGTGCAGAAGAGAAGGAAAGATAAAGGATGGAAATAAGGGAGGGAAGAGGAAAAAAAGGATTTCTTGATTTATACCTGTTAGTTCTACTTGCATATTCATCACAATGTACAAAACAGAGGCCATAGGCAGCCCATATATCACAGCGTGACATCAACATAAAGGTGAGGACTGAATATTAATTTAATGGTCATCACAGCGTCGTATTTATCAGACATGACAACCGTGTGGATTTTATACATTACGAACACGTGTATTCATGTCACAAAGATGATGAACTTGAAGGGATCAGGCTACTGTAGGTCTGGATTTTTCTCCTATTTTTGCGAGTTGAAAAAAAAGAACACCTGCTCGACACACATGAATCCACATCTGTCTGCTGTTGTCTCTTCTAATGAAGACAAAGTAGTGAGTAAACAAAAGCTTCTTTCCTCTGAATGCTGTCAGAAATCCAAGATGAGGGTATGTATTACCACATGTTTGTTTCACTGATGGATAAAAAAAAAAAGCAAGCAATTATTTAAGATAGTCAAAGAATCCCTGGAAACAGATGAGCTTTTAGCTCGGCACCCAACGTGACTTTACACCATCAGGTAGTCCAACATTTTAGTGAAATACCGTCACAAAAACTGGATTTTATGTCAATTCAAATTTGAACTGATATTTTTTTCTAACAGGATGAATCTTAATGTGGTTGTCTAAATGTCCATGTGGCACCATCATGAGTTCAAAATGTCACTTAAATTTATGACTGGATATAAGGTAAACTCAGCCATTCTAATCTAATTTTTGTCCAATTAAGCTCATACTACATCACAGTCTGCCAGCTCTACCCTGTAAAAAATCTGGTGTTCGTATACGTCCCTGGATCTGTAAATGTGAAACAAATAAAAGGGCTTGTATCCATGCTTGTGTACAGGACAGGTAATCAGAAAGATGGAGGAGAGAAAAAGGGAAAGGTAAGGTAAATATCCACAATCTTCCTTTAGAATCACTTACTCCTCCTCTAAACCGATCACTTCATTTTCTTCAGTTTCAGGGTTCAGACCCATTAAACAGGATGTGAGTAAAAGGACCACTCAGCTCATTTTCTATTGGCACATGGCAGAATAAACTCTAAAAGCATTGTGGGAAAGCAGGAAAGGCAGGATAGACCACTGATGTCAAAGGAGAAATGGATTAAAAGAAACGCTGCACTTTGCATATAAACTGTAAAAAAAAAAATAAAAAATAAAAATAAACATATGTGGCTGCAAAGAATTTTCGTTACCTTACTATCTTGGAGCATGAACACAAATGCAGCAACAAGTGAGAAGTTGCAGAGACAATGCTGCATAAGTAGGTTGCTTCTAGTAGCACAAGCTGAGAACATTTTGAAGTTTTAGCACTTAGCCCAAAGTTCAATGCATGCATTATCTCTGGCATCACCTTCTGACCAAACCTGAGTTTAGTCTTGAATAGTTAAAGTCCGTCTTTGTTAAACTCCCTCCAGTGAAAATCCGAATTTGTTACCTTGGTGACATGTTCATGTACATATCGTAAGTGAAATAAGCAGTAAATGTAACCACCCTATCAGACTGTGTTTGCGCTGGGCAGTTTCCAGGTGTGTCAATGTGATGAAGGTGTGAGTTTCGACGAAACTATCGCTGAAGGTTAAGAAAACCATTTGGGTAATTGTTTTTGTGAGTCCAGCTGAGAGCAACCCGACAAAAAACAGGATGAGACCGTTTGAAACTTCCAGGAGCAGGCTATGACAGCACGCTTTTTGCCCAATTCGAATGTTGTACAAGAAGCAACCTCCAGTCCTAAAAAAATGTCAAAAGTTCAAGCAAAAGTGACACTGCAGTTCCTCGAATGGCCACTTGAGGCTGGCTCCAAAAGTGAGTCACTCTCTATAGACTCATATGATAAAATGTCCAACTTTACAGCAGAAATAAATATGCTGACAGCATTGTATGAAAACAGGTTTGGTCTCTATCTGGTACAACCCTCTGACCAAACAGTTCAGTCTTTAACTAAAGTCAGTCTTTGTTAAACCCCCTCCAGTGAAGACCAAAATTTGTTGCTTTGGTGACATGCTCATGTACATATCGTAAGTGAAACAAGCAGTAAATTCTGATGCTAACGATTCAGATGCTAACTGCAGTAAAAAACAAACAGAGAATCAGAGTTTCATGCACAATAAACCTGTGGCACCACGCCCTTCAACTAGCAGGGTGGGACTTTACATGGCCTTATTATTCCTCAGAATCAGTTTCTAGTTCTAACCTTTATGGACAAATTGCTAAAACAACTTGCGATTGTATCAGGCAGAGTAGTTTTACAGTGTCTGAGCAGAGCTGTTGGTAAGCTGATGGCAGTGGTGTGTCGAGAAAGACAGGGTGCTTCATAGATCTGTGCATTCTGTCTTGGTTCCAGAGCTCTATGTACATTTGCAAGTCAACTGGATGGTAATTCATTATCATGGAAACCTCAGTGATCTCTGATGTGTTTGCAGAACTCCTTCCTATTCTTCTGGTCGACTATGTTGACAGTCAGATTGTGTAATAAAGCTGATAAAATGAGCCTTTCCTCCCTCCATGGCTGTGATGCAGTTTGTATCCAACCATAAAGAAATGCTTTTCCTTGCATTAAACACCACATTGGATAATCCATATATTTTTGGAATGACGGGTAACAAACAAAGCTGTGTGGAAATGAGGCATTCTGGAGGAAACAACGGTGCAGAATGTCATCTAAGCCATTTTAAGGCATGCATAAAACTTCAATACAGAGGAATGACTTTTCAGGAGTTAAATAAACACCTGAAGGGACTTTAAGGTCCCACATGGGCTGTTTTCAGTATAACAGCAAGACAGATAAACGCATTAGAAAGAGTGGCAACGACACATTATAAAACCCAAATCTGAGTGGATAATGGAAAGGAAACAGAATTCCCTCAAACTTTGGACTGCCCAGGGAACAAATGAGGATTTATAACCATTACTTCCATTCTATGATTGATCTTAAACTTGTGAAAAAGTTGAAGATTAGTACAGCCATGAATTCTTCATCCATCCAAGAATTTCATTTTTTATGATGCGTGGTAAACACCAGCATGCCTATAGACTTAAAATGTTCTTTTTATAAATGTCAGTGGAACAGTGAAGCCTCGTGGTTGTTAAAACTACCACTTCAAAAAATATTTTGCTATCTTTAGGCCGCAGTGTGAATGACGGATTTGTTTGTCTCCTGGAGCTTATGTTTGTGTGTCCTTACCAGTGAGCTGGTGTAGGTGGGATCAGAGGTGTCCTCCTCCAGATACCGGGATAAGCCGAAGTCAGACACCTTACACACCAAGTTACTGTTAACCAAGATGTTTCGAGCTGCCAGGTCCCGGTGAACATAACTCATCTCCGCCAGGTACCTGTAACATCAACAGGATTTATTGTGTGAATATGTGTTATCTGTTGCCAGCTACCTTGGCTACTATAAAAAAGGTAATGGGATTTAGGGAGTGTGTGTGTGGCTGTGTGTATGTGTGTGTTATCGCTGCCAGCTACCTTCGATAAAATAGGAATGGGATTTAATGTTTGTGTATATGTGCATGTTTTTTGTGTTATCACAGACTGCAATAAAACAGATAGGATCAGTGTGTGTGAGTGTGTGTGTGCGTTTGAGCACTGTTTCAATCTGCCAAGCCTACAAGTTGTGGTGCTGTTAACTTGAATAAATGCCTCGGATTAATATACAGCATGTCGTAGAGGTTGTGTTTGTTCTTGTGTGTTTGTATGAGCGCGAGAAAGAGAGTTTGCAGGCTATAGAGGCAGCATATCTCGAGCTGCTGATGCACATGACCAGACAGTATTGGATATCACCACATGAAATCTCTGTGTGAAAGAACTGATACTGTCACAAAGAAATTGAACTTCTCATAACAGTCATTGAAAGATCTGAAAAAGTTTCTTCTTCATCTTTATATAAAAGAAAAAATGTTAAAAAGACTTCTGTGGTGAAAGCATGTGTGGATGCGTTTGGTGTGTCTCTACCTCATTCCAGATGCGATGCCCCTCAGCATACCAACCAGCTGGATCACTGGGAACTGTCCATCGTTTTGCTGCAAAACCAAGAATGGTGACATGATTATATTTATTTTCTATTATCAGATGTTTTCACTTTACTTATTTAGAAAAAGGTGAGAAGACGTGTCGGTACTTTGCATTAAATGATAAAATACCACATTTTGCACGACACTACTGGGTAAACAAACTTACTCTGATCACTTATGCTGTTGTTGTCGTCATGTTTTAACGCCAGCTTTGCAATTATAAAGATTCAGTTCTTCAATTTCGCTCCTTTACCCACATTGCATTAGTCTTATGAAAGGTGTAAGGAGTTAATGTGTTTGTTGATTTTTCTAACAGCATCTGAAATACCTTCTATCAAACCTTTTTGTTGTCAGAATTAGAGAGCTGTATCCGACAATTTAAGTCATTTTTTCATACACAGATAAAACTCGGCCTAAAGGTTGGAGAAGTGAGTGTGTGACTGGAAAGATAAAATCAGGCTGCGAAGGTCAAAAAGCATCCCATGACCCTCACGTATAAATGGCACTCTGATGTTTAACCCCAACTGCTCCAGTGGATCTGCTCAGTAGCCACCAGGTCAGACTGTGATTGCGCTGGGTAGTTTCCAGGTGTGTCAATATGATGAAGGTGTTATTCTCAATGAAACTATCCCTGAAGGTTAAGAAAACCATTTGGGTTTGGTGTCCAGCCGAGAGCAATCAAAAAAAAAAAAAATAGATGAGACTGTCTGAAACTTCCAGGAACAGGCTATGACAGCAGGCTTTTAGCCCAATTTGAATGTAGAAGCAACCTCCAGTGCAAAAAAATGTTGAACGTTAGACACTGCAGTTCCTCGAATGGCCACTTGAGGCTGGCTCCAAAAGTGACTCACTCTTTATAGACTCATGATAAAAAGCCCAACTTTACAGCAGAAATAAACGTGTTTACAGCAGTGTATGAAAACAGGTCTGGTCTCTATAGGTAATTTCCCTGTTTATGAAAACTGCACAGGGGATGAATTTTTTACAAGACTTGCCCATTTAAGTTTTATGGTTATGCATAATAAGGGTGTGGCTGCCTTAGGAGACAGGTGGGTGGTATCACAGAATAGACCAAGGCCCAGAAATGTTTGCATGGTCCGCCTCATCTCCACCTCTTCAATCATTTTTGGATTAGCCAGGAGTTACTTTCTTAGACACTGGCAAGCTATCGAGAGCTTTAATACTGCTGTTCTGGAGACCTATGGGTGATGTTGTAGAGTATTTTTCTGTCTTTATTTACAGTCTATGATGTGGACATGTGGATACAGGGGATTTTGTTTTATATAATTGGACAAAAAATCCATATTAACCTTCCAGCAGTCTGCAATTCAAGTGGTCTGAGAGAAAGCTGGCCTTCCGCACCTTCTCTTCATGTTAAGGCTTTAGAAATCTATCCCGTGATGGAAGATCCAAACCAATCACAACACGAGCAGGTGAGATCGTATAAAGAGCAACAAAGTGCACATAGAAAGCAAGACACGGTGGTGATGTGTGTGTTTTCTGCCCACTGCAGCTTTGAACCACTCGGAGACTTTAGAAAGTTCGTATTTTGAGTTGCTGGAGGCTTGTTGTTTTTATGAGGCATTTTTGATGAAACCTAGAATATTTGCCTTTTTTTTGCTGTTTTACCCTTTCACCTTTGGGCCAGACTGTCTCTATCTCTGAAAACATCACTGACATCCCCTGCTGATACAGTTGCAGTCGTAGGTGTGTGTGTGTGTGTGTGTGTCTTTTAATTCACTTTGCGCATCAAACCGCACCTTTGATGCTCCACTAGCCTAATCCTCTACAGGCAAAAACCTTCTTCTAGGTACAAACAAACACACACATGCTGCATTGATCCTCTGGGTCTTGAGCCTGCAAGATGGTCACGCTAGGACAGCAACACCAGCAAGATCGATCATTGTGTTTGTGACTGTGTGTGAGTGTGTGTGTGTGCGTGCATGAGTCAACGGATGATTTCTGAGTCAAAAGAGGTCACGCTGTGAGAACCAAACATCAAAGAGTTTCTCTTTCTGTTTTTAGAGGCGCCTCAAAAGGAGGGCAGGATCAAAGAGACGGGCAGACTGACAGACAGACAGACTGGCAGGATGAGGAGGAAAGAGCACAGGAAGGAAAGGAGAGGAGAAGAGGAAGAGCAGAAGGTTGTCTTTGAGTCTCTTTCTCCAAAAACTCCCAGTCCTGCTCTCTTCAACAGTTTGGCTATTTATGTGCTTGAACCACAGTGTGTGTGATTTTCTAAAGTTAAAGGCCAGTTCATAGTTTCCACATCCCCCTTTTGCTGACTGATGCAGACTTTGAACACAGACAGTGGATGTGGCTCTGTCTTCTACAATATAATCTGCAACACAAACAGCTGCTTTGCCCCTCATGTTGGACACAAAAAAGCACACAGGGCCCCCGTGGATGTTTCTGACTTTGCACTTTTTACAGGAGTTACAGATTGAGCTTTAACACTGTGTTTACACCAGAGGTTTGTCAGGCACGGTGGGCAGACATGGCATTTCTGGAGAATTTAGGACTTCCATCTGTGTTTGAGCACCATCGATGGAGAGCATGTACAAATCAAGGAACCCTTTGTTTCCAGGCATATGTGCAGTCAGCGTGTTTTCAGTGTGTACTGTGTCACACATTTTGGGTTGGGACGTGGCAGTGAGGTGCACCGTTGAGGGTTTGGTAGATGAAAAAATGTGCATAACGTGGAAACTTGTGGACACACTGTAAGCAGCTATTAAATTTAAATGTACATTAGTAATGCATGGATCATCGTGGTATCACCCGCATCCGCAGGCAAGTATAAATCATCCACCTGAACGGATGATTTTCTATGAGAGACCTGAATTACTGTTATTTCTCACTGGAATATATGTGAGCACTATGATATGGTAACACTACATTACACTTGTGTGTTATTGTTGACAATTTCACTAAATCCACCCCCTCCTGTACTTTTCTGCCCTTCCTCTTACGCCTTTCTAAATTGTCCCTCTTTCTTTCATCAATTGCTGTTTAAGACAAAAAGACCCTAAAATTGGAGAGTTTAGCATGCTTATTTGTTCCTTATGAAAAATGAAGCTGAAAATATGCTCACAGATTAGAGGATGCAATTTATACTTTTCTCATTTACAGTTAATAATTTTCACCCACCTGCAATAAACTGCTATTAGTTAGGATACTAATTTTATTATGACTTGGCCTGTCTGCCACATTCCACCCAAGATTAATGTGCATACAGGTATTGTGGGTACAAGTGTTGCATGGTGTACATCAGTAGAAAAGTAACACAATTTCCTGCCATTAAAATGTTTCGATTCCCTATTTTATTAGGATCAGTACTTAAAGAATGGCAGTTTTTAATAAAAACGTTATTTCCTGCAATTAGCATAGATGTGCAACGACATTGCAGGCTGTGTGTGTGTGTGTGTGTGTGTGTGTGTGTGTGTGTGTGTAGTTCTCTGCTTCCATTCCTTGCAGGCATAGTGGGCATGCCAACTGCTTTTTTCTTCTCTCATAAGCAAACTGCAGCTTTTTCACCATCGGAGGCAATTAATAGCAGTGTCTAATTTGGCTTCATTCTTTTACCCAACTTACCAAAGTAGCAAACTTTTCTACACACAAACGGATCGTTCACACTGGTAACGTTAGCTCACATTAACTTCCAAGTATACAGCTTGGCAACAGCAGTTATAATGATCGGCTAAATTCAAAGAGAAAGAATGAATATTGGTGGTTAAAATGTACACTCAAGTACTGCTGCACTTATTTCTGCAAGGATTGAATCTTTTTAGAGCAGCAGTGTGTCGTGTGAAGGTGAAGAGATGTGAATGGGTAAAAAGAGCTGATCTGAATGAAGAGTTGTTTTTTTTAAAGTTTTGGTTGGATTTTGAAACATATGAACACAGTGGTGCAATAATCCACTCTTGTTGTTTTATGGCTTCGTTTTACATCCTTAGACTTAGACTGAGGAAACATGTACATTTTTCAAGATCCTTTTTTCAGCATTTTCTTGCCTTTCTTTAAGAAAAAAGATGAGGAGTGAGAAGAAAAGTGGGCGAGAGGAGAGAGAGAGAGAGGAAATGACATGCAGTAAATCGAGCCTATGGATTGGAATCAGTCCTGCTAAAATCTGATCAAAGCAGAACCCACGGATTAGGTTGGATTTTTGTGACTGTTTCACTGTGCAGAAAAATATTTTGTCTTCAAGTTATCATGTCACTGAATGAACTCCAATGTTTACATAGATGTCAAGTCCTGAAGGCAATGAGAGTTACAATAAACTAATGAGTACCGCGCGATACAGCAGAAAACTCCAGAATAAGAAAGTACACCTCAACCTGCTTTTCCCCACGTCAAGGAAAAGTATTTTAACAAAGCAAGAATGAATTCTGAGATGGGTATGCAACATCAAGACTGTCAGCTTTAATTCAAAGCTATCTGTTGTTGTTTGGGGAAACCCTGTTGGTCCCATTTGCGTTCATGCCCTAACGCTCCTGCAGCAGTGTGTGTGTTATTCACCCTGAGAAATGAGTCCAGCGCTCCATTTTCCATGAACTCTGTGATGATCATTGTTGGTCTGCTCTTGGTGACCACGCCCTCCAGTCTGATGATGTTCGGTTGGTCAAACTGGCCCATGATTGACGCCTCAGACAGAAAGTCCCTCCTCTGCCTCTCAGAGTAGCCCACCTTCAGGGTCTTGATGGCCACAGGGATTTCCTTTTTCCCGACAGGTTTCAGGCGACCTTTGTACACTTCTCCAAACTCACCTGGGAAAGAAGAAAACACTAAGTGGGTAAAATTAAAGCAGTCTGTCTAAGGCAAAAAATACGACACACGTAGGACTCTTCAGAATGTGACTCAGCAGGGAAAACAGCAAGTGCACTGTTGTAAATAGTTGTTTTTAATGCTTCTTTATTCACAGCGCTTAAATAAATTAGAACAGCAAAAGGGGCTAATAAATTATCGCAATTATGATGTAAAATGTGTCAGCTGAGAAATCAGATGCCATTTGGTTACCTTTCATTACTAAAACATGAATGAACATGAACAAGAACGAGCACATTGGTCTTTGCAGCAGCTGAGCTGTGGAGCAGTGTGAGGGGCAGGGCATGTTAACACACAAACACTGTGCTGGGAGCTCTCGTCTCATACTGATGGCCTCTGAGCAGCTCCGCCGGAGCAGATTGAGGTCGAGGGCTTTGCTCAAGGGCACATTTTTTTGCAGACTGAAAGAACAACAAAAATTGGATCCCCTCAATAACTGCTCTCAGGGGTGACGAAAGGTTGTGTAGCAGGGGTGGAAAACAAGATAAAAGGGACAGAGCCATTATTATTGCTTAGATACTTGGCTTTGCACGTCACACCTCAAATGTAATCTCTTGGTTAAATAAAAGCAGCTTGGTGACCTCATGGATAAAGAGCCTGCACTGCTACAAGTTCACAGGTTCAATACCTGGCTGCAGTTTGATTTGTCTTGTAGACTAAAGGACTTTCTTGTGCTCTATACCATCACTTTATTAAGCTGAGGTTTCTGTGTCACATAGCATACTAGTATTTTCTTTACATGCTACCTTACCAGAAAAAAGTGGTCAAAGCATATGTAGCAGGTCAAGGCTTTTTCTTTCCTCTTTTATTCATGTACAAAAAGCGAACCAGCCATCATTTTTGCAGACCATTTCATACAGGAGAACACCTTTCTCCTTCTTTCACTTAAGTGCTAAAGTTTTCTAATCTTCAAGCTAACTCTGATGACCAACATCATATTAAAAGCTCCTTAAGAGTCTCAGAGGACCCTAAACAGAGGTACTGAGATCACAACTGGCTTGCAAGAAATCAAGGATGTTTATAGTTGTTTCCAACGGCCACACTGGAAGATGGAATGAAAAGAAAGTCATCACAAAGATAGATGAGAGGCAATATCATTTAAATAGGATGATAGCACACATTTCAGGCAATCTTTCCTGGAACAGTCCAGGTGATTTGTGCCAGATTTGAGGTGATATATGAAAATGACACTTTTTCATAACAGCATCACAGTTGCCACACTTGTTCGGTTGACGGCTCCTAAAAACGTAGTTGCTCAAAAGTGCAGAGCCCCGAGGAGGACAGAGTTGGAGACGAGCTCTTGAGCTGGCACTATATCTGCCATCTTCAACAGGCTGCGGTTAGATATACTCGAGTAATTGGAGACCACTGTGGTCAACACTTTCACAGGTAAGTCCCCCATCCTTGAACTCTCAAGTTGTGGCTGCGAGAAAGGCTTCAAATGCAAACAAAGCCACAGCTTTAAAGTGCACATCTGTGTGTCAGTCTGAATGTGACACTGAAGAATTGGTTCAACAACAACAACAAAATAACCATGTTGTGTCTCTGAAATAGATATATATTTGAATGTTTTTGCGATAGCTCCAATTCTGACAATGTTCAAGGTCCCAAACTGCAGAAGTGGACCAAGTTTTATCTTTTAAAGAAAAAGTGAACATCATTTTCACATATCACCTCGACAAGACGGCAATTATTGTGTTGCACGATATTGCTTATATGAAAATCCTGAACAGGATTAGGAATATGAGAATAACTAGTACAGGAATAGGAGTGATTCCATGGTAGACGTCTGTAATGCTAAAGATTCATTTCAATTCATTTTTTATTTATATAGCGCCAATTCACAACATAGGTCATCTCATAGCACTTCACATAAATAAGGTAAAGACCTTACGAAGTTTAAACAGAACACAGAACCCAACAATCCAAAGTTGCCTTTGGATTCCCTATGAGCAAGCCGTCGGCAACATTGGGAGGGAACCAAGTCCCTATCACAGCAACCTGTCAGTGAGGATAGAGGCATTGCAATGTGTGTCCAAGGCACCATGGATATTTAAATAACCATAAACTTGTCTTTGGGCGTTGTTGTGATTTTATCTTAGCTCAAGTTAGTCGTACCATGTTGTTCAGCATTCCGTTGTACTAAAAGACACTCTGAGGAGTCAGTGGTTAATGGTTTACTGTTTCGAAGCCTTGAGATTAGAAATTGGCTGTCAACATTTTGATCTTTTAAAATTGGACATAAAGAGCATGGGGTGGATCTGAGAACTGTAATAAAACTATGCATTGTGATATGGTAGTAATTACAAGGTAGCCAGCAAAACCCTGTAACAGTCCCTGCTTTATCATCAGATTTACTCTTAATAGGACCATCATTTAAGCTGCTGTAATAACGCTGTATAGAAGGAGACTTGAAAGCAGCTCTTGCAACCAAAAACTTATTTAGAAAATGTTTACTGAGGTAACAAAACACGTGAGAATTACACTAATTTCCTTTAGACTTCTATACAATTGGACTTCTTTTAGAACCAGAGGAATTTCCCCCTGCTGGCTGTTTGAAAGAATGCAGGTTCAAGGTACTTCGTTGTTACGTTTCACACCCAGAGGGTACATCCGTCTTTTATATACCGTCTATGATCCTAATTAAAATCCCAAAATGTGTTCACCATAGATGGTTCTCAGAAGTTCCTAGTCAGGTTCACCCCTCACTCCACTTTATCTGTCAAAAAAACAAGATGGCTGCCAAAATGCCAAACTCAAGCTTCAAACCAGCGGTTGATGTCAAAGTGGTTATGTTCTCTTCTTTTATACAACCTATGACGGCCGTGCTGATCACCTCAGTTACAATATCAAAAAATATGAGCAGGTTACAACTTCAGTGAACTTGTTCAATGAGCAGAAAATTTCCTTTCAGTGGAAATGCAGATGTATTTTGTCAGGATAAATGCAGCAGTACACTGCTTGGGGACATGAAAATTGAATATCACTTCAAAATAAAAGTCCTCATCCCAGAGATAAAAATCGGTGTGTGAATAATGGATGAGTGATGGGAATTGGATGACAGGCTGTGTCGTCCTGTCTCACTGTGATCTCTGCTCCACATCTCACTGCTCATTAAAAACTATCTACTGTCACCGTTGTAAACCAGCAGAAGCAGAGATGGATGGAGAGCAAAATAGGAAGGAGAATGGAAAGAGGATGGGAACGGAAGAAGAGATGAGGGGGATGGAGAAAGATTGAAGGATGGAAATGAGACCGGATTGATAATAAGGGAGGAGAGGACAGGAAGGATGGAAGGACAAACGGAGAGGGACAAAAACAGTAATTTTCTCCAAGAGAGGCAAAATCAGATGACATGTCACTTCTTTCTTGAAAATCGTTGAGGTCAAGGAGAGAACGGAGCATGAAAAGAAAGATTCATGGGTTTTGTTGTAAAAATCTTGTCTGAGTCCTACAGCACATCTAAATATATGTTGGTAAATGACTGTCAGATGAGGCATTAGTCCTCCTTCCTATTATAAATTAAAATGTTTGACGACTTGTCTTCAGTCAATCACAGTTCTATGAGTGAAGGACATTTCTTACAGTGTGAGTGATAGTAATAAAAAAAGAGGAAAAGAGAGGGTGTTATCACACAGGGAGAGAATGAGGGAGTAAGGTGAGATATTTTTATTATCTCCTTAGGGTGCTTTCTTCTTTTATCTTCCCTCCTCAATCTGTTGTTCTTCTTGGTTCTTTGTTTAGCATTTCTCTATACAAAAACAAACCCTAAAACTCCAGAGGGGCTGAACCACAGAGAGAGAGCTGAAGATATGAGGAGGCATGAAGGAAGGAAACACAGAGGAAGAAAAAAAGACAAGAGCGAAATAACTGTGGATACATTTTTACTTTCACTTAGATTGGGAGACGTGGAGCCATTCGAGGGCTCAAAGTCCAACCATGTCTCATATCACCTCGGCTCATATTTTCGCCTCCCTCCTCGTCGTTTTTATCCCTCCTCTGTCACCTCTGGCTGAGGTGAGAAACCCTTCCCTCGGAGAAATAAAGCGAGAAACGGAGGGATTACCGAGAGCCTCTCAGAGTGGCTCAACAGACCAAAGCCCAAAGCACATACTCGCAGCGGTGAGGGTCTCAATCTGGTTCACGACCTTTAACACCAGGAGATCAATAGCCATTTGGATTTGATTGGCTGTGGTCCAAAGAAAAATAAGTTAACAGGGGTTTAACGGCAGAAGCAAAAACATTCCTTCACTGAATTTGGGTTTGAGGTAAGAGACAAATAGTTTTAAATAATATTAAAATACTAGAATTTGCACAAGATCACTATGAATAAAAGGAAGCAAAGCCTAATAAATGTGGTAACAATCCCTTAGACTGGTTTCTCTGAAGTACTTTGGTTTTACAGGGATGGAAAACAAGCCAAAAACAGACTTTTACATTTTATCTTATCAACTAATGATTGATTTCCCCCGAAAATATGTCATAATATGTACTTATGATGTAAATAGATGGATAAAATGTCTTCTATGGTTCCTATCAAGCACAGTTCACACACACCCAGAAAGCAACCAGTACTTGAAGTTAAGTTTTAATTTGTATTGATTAATTTGTGGTAACTGATTGATTAACCTTCTGGGGTCTATATCCGGTTATGAACGATGAGAAAAACACTTGCATAATACTTCAGTGCCTAAACCTCAGGCTTTGAAGAAACATCAATTTAAATGGCATTTTAATTGTTACCTATTTATAATATCAAGAGGCACCTTAAAAGCACACATTGTCAAATTAGTTTAAAAGATGTGAGAAAAAGATGATAGTTTTATGTAGCGAGAGATCTGAAGCACTAGAAAAATGAAAGAGTGGCCAAGACCTGAGAGGATTCAACATAAATTTAATTAGAAGTATGTGCCATAAGAGAACAATATAAACTTCAATCCTAATTAGAGTTTGACAAAAGAGCCTTCTATTCTCCAGGGCCACGAGAAAAGTTTCAACAGCAGAATCCCCTTTAATTCATACTGTACTCCCTGACAAGATTAGTAATTACAAAGGAGTCTGTGATTCTGGAGAAAGATTGCTGCTATTTAGCTCATTAGCATATTTACATCGATGCCTTTTTCACTTGTCCTGTGCACGAGCAGGAACACGCACAGGCTTAAACGTACACGGTAGGGATTGAAGAGTTACTCGAAATATTATTAAAATCGAGAGCAGCGACTTTCTGATGAAGGTAAAATGTGTCACGATACACCATTATAAAAGATGCCAGATGTTAGTTTGGTACCGACCACAGAAAAAAAAATCACATCATT
The DNA here is from genome assembly GCF_000690725.1 of Stegastes partitus. NCBI lineage: Eukaryota > Metazoa > Chordata > Actinopteri > Pomacentridae > Stegastes > Stegastes partitus. Next base: position 592,072 of record NW_007577762.1, read on the forward strand.
AACTTTGTATCATCATCCCCACTGAGATCAAGACTCATCGCATTTGCAATATCTGTCAAAATACTCTTGTTTTTGACTATTGCTTGGCGCTAGTCACACTGGAATAGTGCTGCGTGAACCAGACTCAGATGAGGCACTTTGTTGCTTCCTTTCTTGCTATTATTGTTATTATTTTTGTAATAGCATAGCATAACTTGTTAGGAATAACACAATCAAATATTAAACCTATACAGCAATAGTAGACGTGTCAAAAACTTACTCTGTGTTTTCATCTGGGCAAGAATCATGAAGTTAATATGAAAAAATAAAAGGTGCTGTAGAGCTCAGTGCCAATGTAAGTCGCTTCATCTTAAAGTTCTTCCTTATTTTTTGTTCCCATCTTTCCTTTTGCCATCCCACAGCTAAAAAGCAGAAACTCTACACCCCCCCCAAAAAAAAAAATTTCTGAGCAAGCCTAGGGACCAACTTTCTCCGTTTGCCAAACATCACACAGCATTTTTACAGTGAGAGTGCAGATCGCCAAAGAGAATGCATGAAGACAGTTTTAATTTATTCCTGTGAAATTTTTCAGCATGAATAAAACATCTCTCCTGACTTCAAAGGGAAAAAATAAAGCAAAATAATAAATTGACATTGCGTGTTTCCAGATCTTTTCACATTGACACAAAAGTCTGCCGCAGCTGAAGAAATTGATTAATTTACCGTAGAGTATCTGCTGTTTCAAGTGACAGTTGGTCTCATTAAATAAACCAAGGTTTACTTTTCTCGCTTCCCTTCTGAGGCAGTTTATAGTACACATGAAATAGTACTGCGAGGCGCTCCTTGAAATAGAATGAATGCAGTAATATTTAACACATGTTAAAATAATCATGGGTTTTCATTTTCAGCATTTGATGAGATTTTCTTTTTAACCTCTTATTGAAACAACATGAGAGAGAAGAAAGCCAAGCCAAAGTCAACTATGAAAATCTCCTCCTACCTGACCCAATGACTTCCTCTATTTTGACACAGGAGGGGTCGATCTCTTTGGCAAACTCGCGAACAGCCTCATTGGGGTCCTCGTAAGTGAAGGGGTCGATGTAGATCTTGACCCCAGGTGAACTGTGACCCTCAGACAGGGTGGGAAAGGTCACAGTGGGGGTGGGACCACTGAACATGTCTGGCCTCAGAGTCACCTCTGAGGAGAACATGAGAAAGTTCAGTTACAAACACCGTGCATGGTGGACATTAGCCTCTATTTATCTTCACAACAAAGAATTCGAAGCGTGGTCGTACCTCCTCCTGTGTTGTACTGCTGCAGCTTGTCACCGTACACACTCTCCTTCAGCTGCCTCCTTCTGCAGACACAAACACAAGACGAGACGTCGGAAAGAAAAGCAGAAGGTAGACAGAGATTTTGCACAAAAGTTTGAAATGTTGCGAGAGTGAAATTCTAATTGGTTGTCTTCTCTTGAGCTGGGTTGAGGTAAAATAAACAGTCTTCCTGAATGTCAAAAAAAAAAAAGTCTGCTTGAGAAGATGTTTTTTTAGGATTTCATTAGTACTGTGTGACTGTTACTGTTCTGTGTCGTCAGCTCTTGTTTCCTGCTTTCATCTGGGGATGGAGCCAGAGGAATGTAATACTGTAATATGTCAGGTGATCTTCACAACAGACACCTTACACTGCACGCTGGAGAGACAGCTCGCCGCTGGCTATTTCTGGGAGGTCATGGGGTCACAGAAACTTTGGACATTTCACATCTACTTTGAAATGCTTGTAGGATTAAAGGGGATCATTTATTACGGTTGCCACATTCGTGCAAATGCTTAGCCATTATTAGTCTACAACCTATTTGTCATTTCTAGTAGTTCCAAAGTCTTTCATGCATAAATTACAGTACAGTCCCTTGTGAAGCAAGTTTAGACACACTCTGTTGTACTTCATGTGCACACACACAATATTAACATCAATTAAAGTTCCTTATTTTTTGTTCAAAGATTTATTGTCTATTTATTGTTATTTACATAATATTCTAATTTTATAGGTAGCAAACACATTTAAAATGACGTTGATGGTTATTTTATATCCCCATGCATCAAAAGTTGTAGTTTCCTAGATGAAGGACAATTTCAGAAGCCGTGATTCCATATATTTATCAAGTTAACTTATACAAAGCTTTTTGAAATGTCACAAAAAGAAAAAAAAAAATAAAGAAAATTTGAATTGGGCAAATATACTGTACTAGGCTGTTGCTAAAACACCTGGAATAAGACAAAGAAAGAAAGAAAATTTTGGCCATCTAGTCAACAAAAATGGAGAGAAGCTCCCAGACGGATTTGCTGGATCTGAGTTGGATGATCGGGAACAACTTAAAGACAACCAAAAGTCAGGACGCAAATGGTGTTAGAGAACATTTGAAAAGAAAAAGGAAACGCCACGAACTCTAAGCATCTCAAAGATCACATCTGGATCGGTACATTTAAGGTGAGAGATTTTAGTTGTTAAGTTTGGATAAACAACACATCCTCAAAATGTTCATATCCTGAAATGTTATGGCTATTATCTGAGAAATGTGTGTTAAAGTAAACCTCCACCAACAATGTTCACAAATCTAATGTTTGCTTGTTTAGATAAGAATGTGAGTTAAGTGTTGTCCATAATGTTAGTAGGCTACCATTCATTCTGTGAAAATATATTCTGTATGTGTTAGCGGTTCTTTTTCAATGAAGGAGGTTCTGCTGAAATACATTAAGCATTACAAATTTCACAATTAAATACGTATTTGTGACATCTTCAGTGAGTGCAGCTCGGAAAATGCCTTCAGTAAAGACATGTTGCCTTGTGTAGTTATAGTAGAGACAGAGAGGAAATGTGAGGAAAGACAGCAGGGGATGACGCGCAGCAAAGGTCCAGCCAGTGAGGAGTCGAACCAGAGACTCAGCTGCTGAGAACTTTCCTGCCCACGTGGTATGTTTCTTAAGCACCAAACCATCAGGTCAGTGCCTGGAAGTTGACCTCAAAACATTAGTTTGGAAGAAAATAGTCCACAAACTAGTTGGATCTCAGTCTTCCTCTGGAGAAGGAGCTGCTCATTTATCATTACATAGCTGGTGATTATATGTGTATGATGGGTGTCAACACTACTGGTGTCTATGAAGGTTCATACTTCGTTAGTACGATAGCTAATACTGTCAGGTGTAACTGAAAACTCCAAAAAAGCAAGTAAATGAATCATATGAAATGTTTTGCCTCAACACATGGTTAAGCTACAGTGACTGTTTTCATCCTGACTGCTTGAATGATTTTTGATTGGACATCCCAAAGTATGCAAGTTATTCAATAGGGCACATGTCTTCCATCACAACAAATTAGGACACTTTAGTGACACATGTATGCAACTGCAGTATCTGAGGTGTTTGTGTGTCTGCTTCAAATTACCTGGTACAGATGATGGCAATAGCCACCAATGAGACGATACACACTCCACCTACTAAAGATCCTGCGATCAGGGAGAGCTGCTGTCCAAGCTCTGACTTATACTCATCTGCAGAAGTAAACACACACACCATCCAACACACGAGTTGAGAAAAAGGATATAATATTTCAAATTTCTCTTATTTTTGAGACTCTCACATACACACAACTGAAAATTTCTGGAAGGAAAAATATACAAGTGACAATTTCTTTCTCTCTCTCTAACACACATAAAATATCATTTACAAGGCTCATTTTACATGACTGCAAGCGCTCACGCTCTCTCTCACACACACACACACATGCACAAAGTAGGGCAGAATTTAATTACTTTACAGCCAGATTTTCACTCTTGTGCAACCTCTCACATTGCCTCTCTCAGCCCTGCACTCTCTTTCCTCTCCACCATAAAGCCCCCTCCCACACACACACACACACACACACACAAATACACACACACACACACCTCTACACACTCCAGCCAACCACCCACCTACTTACCGTCAGTGAGAGTTTGGAAGAGCATCTCCTTGCTGTAGGCTCCATAGCCGGCCACAGTGCGGGCCCTCACCTGGACCACATAGCCGGTCCCAGGCCTCAGACCCTCCAGAACCACATTAGGCGTCTCGCTCTGGATCATCGAACTGTTCAGCACTGATGACTGGGCCTGAGGAGGAAGTGCAGAGACACAGATAGATATATTTCAGGGGCATCCAAGAAAGACTATATGAATACTTTCTCAGTCACAGACTAAAAGAGAGAGAATAAATTCAGCACCGGGTTCTGGCCTTCAGCTGAAACAAGATTAATCCTGAGCTCCAACACAAACCGAGGAATTCATCATTTTCAGACTGTGAAACCGTGGACACCCTGACAGGAGTGAGCAACTGTAACAATGTGAGTCTGAATTCAGTCTGATGTCTTTATCTTATAGTGTTTGTTTAACTTTAATTCGACCAGATAAATCCCAGTGAGGTTAGCAACCTCTTTCCTAAGACCTGGACACGACAGCAGCATCACGTGAATCAAACCAGGTGACAATGTATGAAGGTCCTATGAAGGTAGGAAAGACAAAAATGAACCTAATTCAAATAATAAAAGAAATGCATATTCTTACACTGGTAGTATGCATTAACAGCCATAACATTAAAATCATTAACAGGTGAAGGGAATAATAATCGTCTTTTTACGAAGTAATGTTCTTAAAAACGTAGAGTCCTGGAATCATTTGGATGCTATTTTGACACACACCACCCACCTTAACATTGTTGCACACAAAGCACATCACTCTGTAATACCACTCCCCAATGCCAGTGGCCTTCTCCAGCAGGACGGTGCACCCTGCGGCACTGCAAAAACGGCTCAAAAATGGCTGAAGGAACACGATGAAGCGCCCTAGGCATTGGCTGAGCCTCCAAATTCTCCAAATCCGATCTGACTGAGCATCTGGGGGATATGCCAGGACAAGCCTGCGGAGGCCACCCACCCACAGAACCTAAAAGATCCACAGCCAGCATCCTGGTGCCAGATATCACATGACACTGTAGAGGTATCGTGTTTACACCCCAATGGGTCAAAGCTGTTTTGGTGACAAAAGAGGAGGACACACATAATTTAAAGCGGGTGGTTTTAATGTTGTGGCTCATATGTGTATTGTCTCATAGTTTAGTCATAGTTTTTGTTTCATTTGTCCATACTGACATATCTGTGTTCACACCAATACAATGAAAGTGACTGAAATTTCATTTGGTGATAAATGCATAAGAAAATAACTTTTAAAAAAATCTATACATTTCCATAAATATTGTCGTGGTTACTCTGAGTAACCCACTAACTTCACTGTGAACAGTTTAATTAAGACTACTTTCTCTAAGTCCACAGAGATGAATCATGCTTTTTTTCAGGAGATGTTGTTGTGATATTTTAAATAATATTTTTTTGCAATATTTAGAACACCACCAGCACCTCTATATTTACCCTATTAGTACTGAGGTGGGACAAAAGTTCCAAGAAAGAGTCCATCCATGAATGTAGCACATAAAACCAAAACTATCCACATCGCAAGACATAGTCTGACTCACTGTATGTAGGATGCAGGTATAAACCACTGCTCATTTCACTCAGCATTCTCCTCCCTTCTGCTATCTGTGTGTTACAGTTTTCTTCACCATGAGCAACAACAACAACAACCTACCACACTGAACATTTCACATTTTGCCAATAATTTGGATTGCACACTAAGGCAGCCCTGCTGGTTTTTCCATTGCATCTGCAACCACAACACCATGATGTCACCGTGTACTGACACACCCTGGAGTACACTTACACGTCACCACAGCATGCTGAGAAGTGAGGGAAGAAGCAACCTGATCAGTCTCCTGTGTCTTAACTCTTAAATGTCATTCCTTTTTTTTTACTACAAAACACAAAAAGCTTGGATGAATTTTGTTTGTGTGTCCCTGTAGATGATAGAAGAGGTAATGCACTCTTATCACAAAGTAAAGAACTACTGTTGCTGTGGTTTTGGTATCTTAAAACGGTTTACGCCACTTGAATCAGGAGGCTTAATTTGATTCAGAATGGGCAGATGGCATTGAAAAGATTTTCACAATCTGTATTCGGTCCACTGAGCGTTAAATGAATGTAATTATTTTGAGCCTAGGAAACAGATCCAACACATTAGACACTGTGTAGTATCTTCTTAACTATTCCTTCCCCCACCAGCTTATTATACTAAACTGCAATGAGGACAAGGTCGTGGCTGCTGTTTTTTTTTTTATCTCTAAAAGACCAACTCCAGTTTACAATAAGAATATCTCAGACACAGAAACGCTACAGACTTCATGGCTGGACAGAATCTTCTCAAAACCTCAAAGGTCAAAACGACACTTCAGATGATACTTCAGACATTGTACCAATTATATACACATTTCAGTATTTTGCACCACAGTGGAATGTTAAGATGTCTGCAAATTGAATCTCTTTAGATGCTCCCATACAGATAGTTTTGATATAGTACAGTACAAAGCTTTGGAAATTTACATCTCAAGAACAGCAAATAGGCAGAGATACTACCATTTTTAGTCCTGATAATCCCCAGACCTTGGTAGGAGCAGTGTTATTTGGAACTACTTTCTGCTGACTAAATTGTTCCTAAGAAAATATACCATAATGTAATAGTAAGTTTTGCAGAGCTCCTGGGTCATTGCTTCTACAAATCATATTTTTCTGAGTTGATTTTATTGTTGTGGCATCAGACAAAAAGCAAAACTGTATTTTAGAACCTCCCCACATCAAACAAAATGTATTTGCATTTCAACACATCAGTGGGCTTAAGTAATAAAATTGTTTTTTTCTGTAATTTGTTTGAATTGACCCTTTAAAGCGTACAAAAAAAACCTTTGTTCACCCATTGTTATTATAACTTCTTATTTTTGAGCCTTCCATTTATACCTAATATTTCTCTCCACCACCTTAAGCCTCCCTCTTTGCCATTCCCTCCACTTATCCCTCCTCTCATCTATCTTCCAGTCATTCTTTTCGCTGACCACCAGCTCCTTCATAATTCTCCTCCCTCTCTGACCCGCTCATTCCCCGCAAATATAATACAGTAATAATGCAGTTAATCAGCTATTACCCACAGAGACAGGTGGGCATTTTGTCTTCTCGCCTTCCATTCATCTTCCTGAGGTGAATTGGGTATCAGGCCTATCTTATAAACCCAAGGCTACCACCTTTTACCTCTATCTATCTGTGGCCTCCTTTTTGGCTTCCTCTCTTCCGCCACTTTCCTTCAGATAAAAAAAAAAAAAAAAAGGTTTTACTGCGGCTAAATCGAAACGGTCCACAGAGAACGACAGATATGGTGTGGTGACGGCATGTGGGGGTGGGGGAGGCAAACCCTGCCGTGAGGATGAAGGGTGGAGGGGGGGGGGTCGACGGCAGAGCAAAGAGGAGAGGAAGAGAGATGATGGGGGGGACAGTTCAGGAGGGAAAAGAGTGGAAAGAAATTGAGGGGAGATGGGAGAAGCAGAGGGAGGGTTATCAGGAGAGGATGTCAACATGAATAAAAAGGGGTTACAGATGACTTGTGAAAAACGACGGTTAAAAACTCAAATACTCCCCTTCATTATTTTTAACTCTGTTCATTGTTGGTCTATTAATTGTTAACATTTCTTATTACATTTAGCCTACTATCCTCATTCTTACCTCGGTGTAATGTAATGCGCAGCCCCAATTTCTCTGAGTGTATTAGGGTTTGACATACAGAACTACGACCAAAGACGCACTCCGCTAATCCTACTTGAATAATTAGGACATGACGCATGGACAGCTGTAGAATTTGCAGTGTTGAAAGCCTGGAGAGAGTAAGTTATATTTGGAAGTGGCCTCAGAAATGGTATTGTGTCGGGGGGTGGGGTTTGGATTTGGAGGTATGGGTGTATGTGTGTTGGGGTGGTGGTGGTGGTGGCGGCTCTGTGCTTGCCAGAGTGAAGAGGTTAGGGGCCAGCCCATCTGGGAAGGCCTGCTAGCCAGAGATAAGTAGTGGGGAAAAATCCTGCCTTCCTGTGCCATATCAAATTTACTACATTAAAACCTCATTATCTATAGAGTGGGAGGGAGGGTTGGGTAGAGGGAGGAATGGGGGTGTAGATGGAGGGAAGGAAGGTGGAGAAATTACAAAACTGCCAGAAAAAGAAGGTACAGTACAGCTGTCTGGTAAGAAAAACCTGTCCTCTCTCTCTGCAGGCTTATCAAACTGCTCCCCGAGGACAACTTCACTTGAAGCTCGGAGCTAAAACTAGTCTTTATGTGGTCGACTGCTCTACTGTGTGAAATACAGTATCTTAATTGGCTCCTGTGTTAAATAATATAAGAAAATAGCAGCAGGAAATAAGGCTGACTTACGGTAACGTCGCTGCCATGATTTTTACTAAGTAAGGGTTTTATCTGTGGCTGTCAGACGGCAGCTACGGTACATCTCTCGGTGAGTGCGCTGCCTCTCACTCCGTCCTTGACTCACTCTAATTGCTCTCCGAGAGGCAGAATCTCAACTTTCCCTTTCTTTGCCCGCTTTTCACCATCTTTCCCTGGAACTTCACTGTTAATAAAACTGTGAGAAGCAGGCATGCTGAGAGTTCTGCACATGGAGGAAGGGGCTGCTGCGCTTTTTTTTGTCATACTTTTTGTGTCGTGTAAAAGTTTAAGGCACTAAAAGTAAAGTGAGGATGCTTTCAGTTTTTGTTTTATTTTTGTTGTGAATGGGTTTTATTTATTAGTTTATCGCACACAACATGAAGTGAACGGGAAAAGCTATATTTTTAGTGCACCACTTCTCCTAGGTGCACAGTTTTTCAAAGCACTTGGCAGGCATGTTGTTTCAGCATATTGGAGAACTTGCCACAGTGTTCCTGTGGATTTTAAGCCGTCTCAGTGTCCTCTGTCCTCTTCATGTGATCTCAGAGTGACTCCATGATGTCGAGATCAGGGCTCTGTGGGGACCAAACCATCTGTTGCAGGACTGCTTGTTCTTCTTGTGGTCGAAGACAGTTTTTCATGACTGGAGCAGCACGTTTGGGGCCATTGGAATGCTGCAGAATGGATTTGGGATGCCTCCCTGATGGTTTTGCATGATGGATATATGGATCTAAATATCAGAAGTGGGTCAAACTTTTCCACAGACCTGTATGTTGCATTAAGTTTGCCAATATGCGAATGTGCTTTTGCTTAAACTGAATTTTCTTAGTTTTTCACACCACAAGAAAACAATTGGAGCAGCCCTCCGAAACTGATAATGCTACGTCTAAGTTAAAAAAACAAGTTGTATGAGCTTTATCTGATGTGCCATGTAGTTGACGGCAAGATGGCGGTCGTGTTCACAGACAATACATCAAAGGTGAGTGTAGAAACCATGACGTCACCCACTGATTTGTGGAGCATCAAGGCTGGTGTTTGGTAATCACCATCTTGGTCATCTTTAACCAGGCATAAGAAGCAAGCGGTGGATCTGACCGAGAACTTAAGACACTGCGCACGGTAATACAGTAGAAACCAGGTAATCACAAGGTAATCCCACCTTAAAACATATATATTGTTGATTTTACTATACATGGGACCATAATTTACAAGATAAACATGCAGTATAGAAGGAGACTTGAAACTAGCAACTGAGTCCACAACTGCATCAAGAAAATGTTAACTGAGGTAACAGGTCAAGTGAGAAGTAGCGACAATTTTTTTTTTAATGACTTTTATACAGTCGGACTTCTTTTTGAACTTGAAGAGTCGCCCCCTGTTGGCTGTTTGAAATAATACAGGTTCAGGGCACTTTTGTCCATCTTTTATACTAGTATACAGTCTATGGTCATGGTTTAAAGAAATCGGTGATGATTGTTGGTAAGACTGATTTCCAGTACCAGTAGAAAATGAGGTTTTTCAGTGGTAAGCAACACCACAAAAGTTCCAGAAGATCTCTTTAAATCATATTTTGTGAAAGAAAGTCAGTAATGAGGACAGTTACAACACTTTCCTGTTACAGACAGTAGACATTAGATCCGCATGAGCAGATCACTTAGAAGCATTTCAACATGGAAGAATCTGTGCATTAATATGTAGACGTTACTCGACTAGTCTCATTGAAAGTATTCTTCTGAAAGATACCAAGGTTATTCTGTGCATACTGTGTACACCGGCATACATAAATTATTGCCTAATTCCATTAAAAGTTTGATGCAATTTATCAAAAGCATCAACACATGGTTGGAAAGCAAACTGGGAAGTAATAATTTCTCATTACTAATTACGTAATGATGAATGGCTGTGCTAGTGCTGTACTAGAACTTTAAAAGCTGCAATGGTAGCCCCGACTATAAAACTGACACACACACGAACACACAGCCTCTCTTCTTCTTGTGTAACACAGTAAAATTACAGCCATACACTATATTGTGCTGGAAAATTGGAATCTCTGAGCGAGTCCTCTGGAGCAATGGACTTTAGGACTGCGTCTGAGTGTTTTCATCAAAGAGAATAGATAAGAAAAAATAGTTGACAAGAGTCTCGAACATTTAAAGTTTGTAGTTCTGTTTGTAGTTGAAAGTTTCAGTGAGTTATGAAAGCACCAACTCACTGACAGTATGTATTAAAAAGGAAAAATGAGCGCAGGGACCAGAAGTGGTATCCCCCCAAAAATGCCAAAAACTATTTTCTTCAGGGTTGTAAAAAGGATAGAGGAGGATGGCTGGAATAAAACGAGGGCTGTGGATGAGAAGGCATGAGCTCTTTGTGGTGTATCTAACACAAACCCTTGTAGGTGCTTTGCTCTTTGTTTTTAATCTGTCTGCAGTCAAAGTCTATCTGTTTTTGCAGCTGGTGGCTCAGCTTCAGAAAATATGAGGACATTTTTATATTTACCTTTGGGTGACATATATGCTAGTAATTTAACTTTCAGTCTCAAGATTCATTGCTTCCCACTGACTGAATTACAAAGACAAGCTATGCAGTCACAATTTTCCTTTCTTTCCACAATTTTTCTTTCCTACAGCAGGAGCCTTTGATGGGGGAAGAAATCAGGTTGTGCACGTTTTGCCCCTGAATCAGAGGCTCACATTGGTGCCCCAGGTTAGACATTCTCCATTCAGGCTAGTTTGATCATTGAACTCTGCCATTAGGTCTTTTGTCGCAGAGACACCTGGTTCATACAGATTAGGACCTTGTCCACTACAGGACAGCTGGAAGCTTGATTGCTTCTGTCAGACTGCCTCACAGAGCAGAATGGTAGCAGCTTTGAACAGCACCCAGTAGGGTATAAATTGGCACTTTAGTCTTCTCGTCTTTAAGTGATTCAGTTACAAAGACAGAAGGCTCCTCCAATGCTTAACATAACATGTGGAGCAACATCTTTATCAACACTGTTACACTTTAATCTCTTTTCTAAAAAAAACTGAAAACAAGTGAAATCGCACATTTACTTCTACCCTCCCTCTGCTACAGATCTGAGAAAGAGCTTCTGTAGGTCAGAGTCATCACAAAATATGGCCAGTTTAGTTGCCTCCACAGAACGGAAATGGGATCACAAAGCTCGAAATACCTCTTGAGAGAATGTGGCAGTGTACATTACCAGGGATCAGCATGAGTAGGTCCAAACCCTAAGAATTCATCTAGCCCCAGTGCCTGTCCCTGAAAGTGAGACCGCATAACATTGGCCACCCAACTGAAATCTACGGGTCAATGCCAGACTTTTTAATGCTCATTAGTGAGTTTCCCTCCCAAGCCTTGCTACAGGAAAGGGCACCAATCTCCCTGGTCTGGAGAAAGTCTTCATTCACCTGTGGATTCAGCTTCACAGGTTGACAAACCCCTCCACCATGACAATGTGGAGTTTTGTGAAAGGGGCAACAGCCGACTAATTGCAAGGTTGGTGGTTCGATCCCCAGCCCCTCCATATGTCAAAGTGTTCTTTGGTAAGACGCTGAACCTCAAGTTTCTTCTGATGGCAGGGACCTTGTATGAAAACTTTGTCACCATTTGTGTGTGAATGAGTGAATGGGAAACCACTGAGGTAGAAAAGCGCCATATAAGTGCAGACCATTTACTGGAACAATTGCCCATTAATCTATGCTCCAAACCTCACCTAGAGTCCCAACAACAATAAAATCACAGATACAATAGACAAAAATGTCTTTCCTCTGCAGGGTGGCTGGACTAACCTTTAGAGATATGAGAAGCAGCTCAGACATCTGGAAGGAGAGTAGGGAGAGCAGAGTTGAGTTGCTTCTTACATTAAAAAAAAGTAAGTTAAGGGTGGTATCTGATAAGAATTCCTTCTGTGTGCCTGCCTATGGGGAATTTGTATGGCAAGAAGAAGACTCTAGGATAGACTCAGACATGCTGGAGGGACTATATATCTAATGTGGTTTGGGAAGGCCTCGGTTTCCCCCCGGGACAAGCTGGAAGATGCTGCTAGGGAATGGATGTTTTGATTAACTTACCCTGCCCTTGGACAAGCAGTGAAAAAAAAAATGGCACAAACACTTGCAAAGGGCATCAAGGACTGAGACCACTTTTATTTCATTCTCCACTCAGTGGCCAATAGTGGGAAGGCTAAAGCAAACTAGCAAACAGTTTGGTTAAAGCACACAATGACACTTCTTATTGAGTACTTTTCTGTCCAACAGTACATTTGCTAATGATTTGCGGTGAGTTAGAGGACAGAAGATACAAGGACACAAGGAATTTAGAGAAATTTTGAATGTCTGTTGTTTTCCCCGAACCTCAATTGCCTGGGAAAGAAACCATCAATATCCAGGCCTGGATAAATGGATGTTTTCCTGCAGAGATGTTGTGCTTTCTGTGGAGCAGCCAGTCTCGCTGCTAGGAAACAGTCGGCCATTCATTGATAAAGGTAGCTAATACCACTGGCCTGTGCTGACTTCAGAGATGCGCTGAGGGCCACAGACAGACTTGAACCTTCCATCAACACTGAGAAGATGAATCTAGGAGACAATCTCACTCAGCAAACAATAGAGCGATGTTAGTCGCTGCAGTCCACAAACACTATGACATTCCTCCCCAAGGACTTTGGAATATGTGCAAACATCAGGAGCCTATAGAAAAACGGCATCGGAGCTGTCAAAATGAGGCTGAAAATGAAGAATGGTGTAGTGCTGATATGTTTATATTATTGATAAACAGCTACAAAATATGTAATGTCATCTCCTGCAGTGTGACATCAAAATATTTAAAGATTCAGCTGAGATGGGACCAGATTCCACGTTTTTGGTCAAATATATATTTGTCTAAGTTACTGTAAATAACTATCTTTTGACGCTGCTGTTTCTACGACTGATTCAAGTGAAAAGCGGCCTGAATGAGAGTCACATGATTTGTATGAGTTATTACTGTTTCTTACAAACAACTAAACTGTTGACCAAACTGGATCTTTATTCTGATTTCACATTGCAGTTAATGTGGCAGCTTCAACTACTTCATCAGTTGTTCACGAGAAAATCACTTTTTTTTTTTTTCCAAATCAATAAAACCTATCTTTTAAAAATAAATATTTTAATTTTTAAAATATCATTGTTATTGTCAATAGCACAACACCCCAAATGTAGTCTTATACATCAAGGCATCAACAAAGCCTCACTGCGAATGAATGGATGCTCATTTTTGCTGCACAAATACTATCAACAATTTATGTGTGCGGGAATAAACAGAGGCTCTCCATCACTGTAAAACCCTGTCAGTATGACAACAGGCCCCATGAAATATACATTGTGGCTCTCAAATCAATCCTGACTTATTAGGAAATAATACTGTATAAAAGATGATACATGAACAGACACCTGCCACAAGTGAAAATGCTTCAAGTAAAGGAATTACACATCTAATAAATGTGCTGTTATACATGCTGCTGCCCAAAGCTGTCCTTAATTAAATATCATGCCATGTCTATCAGCTGCTGAACTCAGTGATAATTATTTTTGTCAACCAGTGGTGGTCATGTAAACGAAAATAATTACTAATTATAATGAGAATATTACAAAAATGGCAGAATACGCTCCTGAGTGATGGTTATTATTTTTGAATGATTTTGTGGTGAATGGACACATTAAAAGGGCTTCTGTCATGATGCCTGTCACTGTTCTGTGTGTGTGCATGGAATATGAGTTCAATAGTGGATGTTGCTGTATTTTAGGCATTATTTTTGTTTGCTCTTTGTTTTATTAACTAAAAAAAAATAATATCTGACAGATGCTTCTTCTGTAGCAGCATCTGGAAAGTACAAAAACTCCAGCCCACACTGTGCTGTCAGGTATTAAAAAATAACTACATGTACATGTGCGTGGTTGTATTATTATACCGACCTATTTTTTCAAGTCAGAGTTATTATATAGATTTAACCATTTGCATTTAATGATTACATTTTGAAGAGTGTTTATTTGTCCTAATTGAGCTCGTGTTTTTTCCCTCTTTAGCGGTTCTTACACCGATGTTGTTTAGCTTGTTATTCGTCTTTGATATTTTAAGATGAACATCAGCCTTTTCCCCCGTTATTAGCTTTACGTCTTTTAAAATCATTTATCATGTGATAGTTATTGATTTTATAAAGGAATACATCTACATTGGGAGACATGTGCAAAAGCTTTTCTTTAGTTTCGTTATGAAACTAGGGACAAAGAACAGTTAGTTCAGCTTAGTATAAAGACCAGAAATAGGGGAACACAGATTGGCTTTATCCAAAGACAATAAAAGGCGCATCTGTCTGACGGCACCAGCAGGTTTCTGACTTGTTAATGTGCCACCATGTGTGTATACATTGCTGTCCACAGAATTTTCCTCACCTAAGTGTATATGTTGCAGAAACCAGAATCAAAAGTAAAGAATGACTACATCTCTTACGACACAAGCTCACACCGAGAAACCACAACATTAAAACCACTTGCTTAATACTGTGTAGGCCCCCCTGTCCCGCCAAAACAGCCACGACCTGTTGGGATGGCACCTGGACGACGGCTATGTGGGCTTGTTCCGGTGTATCCTGCGGATGTTCGATCGAAATGGGATCTGTGGAGTCTTCTTTATCTATTTGTTCTGTTCCTCAAGACGGTTCTGAGCAGTTTTTGGGGTGTGGCAGGGCACATTGTCCTGCTGTTGCCACATGGGGTGTGCTTGGTCCTCAGTATTGTTTAGGAGGGTGGTAGATAGCAAAGCAACATCCACATAAACACCAGGATGCAAATCAAAAGTACTGTAACAAGATGATCAATGTTATTCACCTCAACTGTCAGTGGTGTTAATGTGGCTGACTGTTGTATATAGTTGAGGACAAGAGCTGATGCATCACATCACAATGTATGCATGAAAATCTTATCTATATACGGTATATACCATATACAGTTGAAACCAGAAGTTTACATACACTGTATAAAAAGAAACATAACCTTTTTTTTTCTCACTGTCTGACATTAAATGTGACCAAACTTTTCCTGTTTTAGGTTAGTTAGGATGACCAAAACTATTGCTATTTGCTAAATACCAGAATGATGAGAGAGAGAATGTTTTTTAGAGATTTTTTTTATTAATTTCTTCAAAGTCAGAAGTTTACATACATCTCCTTCGTATTTGGTAGCATTGCCTTTAAACTGAATGACTTGGATCAAATGTTTTGGGTTCCCTTCCACAAGCTTCTCACAATAGTTTGATGAATTCTGGCCCATTCCTTCTGACAGAACTGGTGGAACTGAGTCAGGTTTGTAAGCTGCCTTGCTCCACACACCTTTTCAACTCTGCCCACAAATTTTCACAGGATTGAGATCAGGACTTTGTGATGGCCACACCAAAACATTGACTTTGTCGTCCTGAAGCCACTTTACAACTAATCTGGTGGTATGCTTAGGATCCATTTGGAAGACCCATTTGCACCCCAGCCTTAACTTCCTGGCTGATGTCTTGAGATGTTGCTTTAATATTTCCACTTAATATTCTTTCCTCATGATGGCATCTATTTTGTGAAGTGCACCAGTCTCTCCTGCAACAAACCACCCCCACAACATGATGCTGCCACCCCCGTACTTCACAGCTGGGATGGTGTTCTCAGGCTTGCAAGCTTCCCCCTTTTTCCTCCAAATATAATGATGGTCAATAAAAATTAAGGTCTTTTGCTTTTGTTTTGGGGTTGATACACACATTTCAAACCAAAACACTTCATCTCTGGGACACAGAACCCGTCTCCTTCCTGAGCGGTATGATGGCTGGACATTCCCATGGTGTTTATACTTGTGTATAATTGTTTGAACACATGAACGTGGAACCTTCAGGCATCTGGAAATTGTACCCAAGGATGAACCAGACTTGTGGAGGTCCACAATTCCTATGTTTTATGTCTCTCTTCTACAGTTTATGTAAACTTCTGGTTTCAACTGTACTTAAGGTATTCAAATGACAATTCCAATTTTAAGGGGTGGTGCATTGTCTTTGAACACCAGTAAAAATGCTTTCTCATCCATACACCTGATTAAGATGATATAGACAGAAACTTGAACCTCACATCAACACAGTAAACTGAGGAGACGAATCCAGGAAACAATCTCACTCAGCAAACAACAGAGCAATAATAGAGGCTGCACGGCACAAACACTCTACCATTTTTTCCCCACGGACTTTGGAATATGTGCAAATATCAAGAGCACATAGCAAAACTGCATCAGAGCTGTAAAAACACGCCTCTGAGAGAATAAACACACCTGCAATCAGCGACACAGTTTTTCACTTTTTTTTTTAGAGACGAGGCGCTTGGGAAGAAGTGAGACTGTTGCTGGTCTTCAGTAACAGTCCTGGTAATAGATGACTTTGATGCAGTTGATATTGATTTGCCTGTTTTATCGACTCTTTAACGGATTACTGGCTGTGACAATGACACTAAAAAGCACAGAAACACACACAAACAGTCACAGACATTTATCATCCCACTCTACCTTGTCATAGTATCGTATCTCATAGTCGAGGATAATTCCATTGGGCTGTTCGGGCGGTGGCCATGACAACGAGAAACTACGGCTCGTTGAGCTCACTTGGTGCATTATGGGAACTACTGAGGGAGCTGTAGTAAAACACAAAAATACACAAGAACACACAATCAATTAGGCAGTTAAAGGATTCGCTAGCATGCTTAAACACCATAAATATGGAAATATACTGTATAACGTAATGACATATTGCCAAAGATTATTTGCACCCAAAGGAGAAAAATGTTTCCTCTTCCAGCCCCATGAAAACAAATTACTGCTCTTGTCACTGATGGGGAAACAAGAGTTATGTCTGCAATGCATTTTTACCCATAATTTTAAGAAGCAGAAGCTGTTGGCTGTAATGCATTTCACGGTTTTGCTTCTGGGATCGTTTTATGAGATGGTTTTCATCACATTTGTACTTTGATAGTTGCGTAAAGTGGAGTCGGGAAGGAGTCAAGACAATAAGACTGATACTATATCACGGTGGGATGTATTACATTGTTTGAAATATAATTAAGATGGGTGTGTTAAAGAAAAAAAGGGGGGATATTTAATTGAATTTGTCTCCATGGTTTTTATGGGGCTCCAGTTTGAAACCATTATATCCTAAATAGAGAGTATGCATCTTACACAGCTGAGTCATCGGGACATCATGGTGCTGCCATAATGCTCAGTAAACGCTATGATGCCTCATGAGCCAAATACTTCTTCTGTAGTCATAATTTGACAGCACGTGCGAGCTGTCACCTGAAAACCTCACAGTCTTTTTTTTAATATCGCCACGACTGACATTTTACACGCTTCTCGATATGCGGAGCGACTTTCATATCCTAAGGTCCAATGAAATGCGTTCAAAACCTATTGCATAATTTAAAAATCCCCCCAGTGCAGTCAACCTGAAAATAAATCAGTTTTTGTCGAGTCCTAAAAGATTTGAAGGATAAGAGAGGTTTGCTTCCGGGAGCAGTAACAAATGCGCTGAGAAGGCGGCAGGGTGACAATGGATCATGTTTCGATTAGAAATGAGCCTGGGTTGCTGTAGATGAAGTAAATGATGTGTTTTCCATAGCAAAGCGGCTTTTAAATCTAAATTTGGGTAGCGGTGGAAATATCACTTGTGTCTGTCTCCATAAAGTATTGATGGAGTAATAACTCAGTTACTTTATGGTCTCTAAGAATTACACTGTGGGAGATGGAGGAAGAGGAGGGCAGGGAGAGGGGATAACACTGAGAGAAAGGGAACTGACAGAGAAACAGAAGGAAGGAGGAAAACAGGATGAAAGCTGTAGTTGTGCAGGAAAAGACAGAGAAGGGGTGGGGAGAAACGGCAGAGAGATGACAAGCTTATAACATGTTTTATGAATTAAAAGGCTGAAGCTCAATTTCCTTTATCTCCCCATCCATCCCTCCCTCGCATTATCCACTGTGCCCCAGGGAACACACACATGCACAGATGCTCACACACACACCAACACACACACACACACACACACACGGCCTTTGCACTCCCAACTCACCAGCCTGATTGGTTGTAATGTTGATGGACAGCTGCTGGGCGGGGTAGGGGCTCTTGTTGGTGACTCCGTTGACCGACTACAGAGAATGAACAGGTGATGATCAGTTATTCAGAATGACACACACATTCACAGTAATATTCATTTTAATTGACTGCTAAGTCCCACCCCTTTATTCCAGTTGATTGAAAAGGACGCCTTCAGGCAATATTTTGTGTCTGATGCTGCATCTTTTGTTGACTCTTTATCCAAATAACACATCCGGCTGCCTCGCTTACACACTTGGACAAGCAAGGCAGATCAGATTTATGCCTTATTTTTCGCATTCAAATAAAATTACATGTTGCTTTTGATGTTTTAAGAGAAAAGGCTTTTGGGGGGGAGTTTGGCAATAACTAATAACATCAGGTTAGGTTTGATAAACTTGTTAAAACCCAGTGTGGAGCAAATCACACCTTCTAAAGCTGCCCTATACTTCTTAGCACTATGGACACACAGTGGGTGCGCTTTTGTGAAAAGTTGATTATAAGTCATCTGTAATCTTACAAAATAATGTTGCATGAAGCTGTAACACTTGGGTACTGCTGTAGGTTTGGTAAACTAGTTAGTCAGATACACTGAGCAGCCACAGCATTAGAACTAACGATGGGTGAAGTGAATAACATCATCTCATTCCAATGCAATGCTCTGCTGGGAAACCTGAGGTCTTGGTAGATGTTACTTTTACACGTACCACCCACCGGTCTCCCTCAGCTGAACCTTCTACAAGACAAAAACTGCTCAAGGAAGGCTCAAGCAACACAACAAGGCTGTTATTTAGTCTACAAAATCTCAAGATGCCAGCGAGCATCTCCAGGATGCACCAGTATGAACCACAGATCCACTACACAGAGTGGAGGCCCCACTCCATAGGATCACCTGCCGATGTCATCACACCGACACCACAGAACACACAGAGAATCAGTGTCCATGGCCTGATTGGTCATAGATATGTTGATAGATTGAGTGGGATCTACACAATATTAGGCAAGTGGTTTTAATGTGGTTCCTGTTTGGTATATGGTAACATTTTTAGCAGGAAAATGCAAATCAATTTCATACAGTTTTTTATATTTTACTTGGGTTATTTTGGGATTAGAAAGGATTACATCAACATCCTCCAAACTCTTGATGAACACAGCATCTCCCTCACTACAGCTCCACCAACATCACACCAGCATGCAGTAAAATCCAAAGTTAGACAAACCCGTCTTTGCCAATTACAATTTCTAAGCTGTGATTCGACACTTTTTGTGGTCTAGAAGTCAGTCAGTTATAAGAAAGGATGAGATGGCTTTGATTTCAGAGTGTAGAAACTCTGCAGGTGTCTTCTTCAAACTGAGAGGTCTCAGAGTCACTCCCACCTCATCGACACAGAGACACAATCAGCAGGTTCTGAGCGTGTTTTAAAGACTGGCTAATTAGCTGCCATGTGCTATTTGTCATGAGCTCAGTTAATCATTTTAACTGTTGGAGCAATGTCTTCCGTCAGTGAATCATTAAAAAACTTTTATTGAGTTTTGTTTTGTTTTTTGCCATTTTATTTTTTTGGTCTCTAGGTGGAGTAGAGCACATTGGGATACACACTTACCCCAACACCTCTTGTTAGTTCTATTTAGTATCAGGCAACAATAATGATGCACATGTTACAAATATTGAGGAGGACCCTAAAATGTGAACCTGTGGTCCAGGGTACATCTACACTGACTTGTTCTTGGTTTTTGTGTTTGTGACTTGTCTTTTTACTGAAAATTCTCTTCTGAGAGTAAAGTGTCTCTATGCGGTGTTGTTTAGCCATATTGTAATAAACAACAAATAGCAAAATACCGAGCATTTCACAAAAAAACATTAAAATCTGTTAATAAGTTAAGATCCTCAGATGACATCTAACTTTGATTTAATAATATTAGAGTAGCGGTCGTATTTTCCACTTTTGGACATTTTAATTATGGTTGTCTCAAAATGAGACAAACCATGGATATCTCAATGAAAATTCATCTCTTTGAAGGTGGCTCCCTTCAGGAAGCACGTCAAATTACAATCAATAATTTCACAATGAACATTTTCATTATCGTGTCATTGTTTCAGTCATTCATCATTATTGATCTATTTACAACGGTGCATGAAAATGCTTGAAAATGGAACAACTTCTTTTAATGAATCCACAGTATTCATGTCGGTGTATATTTGGGAGAGGATTACGCTTAAAAATGTAGTAAATTTAATAACCTCTAACTGGTTATGAACAAAAATTAAAATATAACAACAATATAGTGCTGGGCCTTGATCCTGGACTTCAACATGTATGATAGAAGAGGCAGATGGTAAAAGATTGGTTCACCGTTGTACTGGCTTTACAGAGTTCAGGGTGACCTTGTGAGTTGAGAAATATAATTGCAGATTGTGCATAAAAGCCTGCATGTCAGCAAGCATCTATGTGGCTTCAGTATCCTTGAGCATTATAGTGGATCTGGCAGCTATTTGCATTTAAAACAAGAGCTGACAGCACCAAGGCTGTTCTTAAAGTGGGGAATAAGTACTTTTTTGAATAGCAAATTTGTATTTTATTTGGTTATCCATGAAGGCAGATAAAGAAAAAAAATGGTTAGTTGAATAAATTTCAGATTAACTTTTGGTGTAAAAATTGCAGAAATGTTCCAATGAAAACCCAAACTTTCAGCATTAGATACTCGCTGTCTGTGGGCTTAAAAGGTGGGTTTATAAAGCCTGACTTGATGTGTTCTTAGTGGATAGCAGCTGCGATAGATCCCAAAGACTCTTGAATTGGAGGAGATATGTGGCTAATAAACCACTTAACACCGGCAGTGGAGTTTTGGAACTATGCAGGGATTACGGTGTTATCCAGCATAGTGTGTGAACGTATGGAGTCGTGAAACCATGAACAGAAAAGTCAGAGGTGGAGAATCTGATAACGCTATGATTTAGAAACTTTTGCAATTCTGGGTTAGCTTTGCAGTAGACCGCAACTGCTTCAAATCCAGGATGGTGCAGCTGATTTCAAACGAGGAACTCACAAACTTTTCGACCCACAGATGGTGAGAGTGCGATATCCAAAGGACTGGTTGTCATTGAATATTTCTGTTAACAACACCAAACACAGATGTAAAAACACATCTGCTTTGGAGGACAAACCTGTATCTCGAAGGTGTAGGACGTGTGGGCCCGCAGCTTGCTGATCTCAACACTTGTGTCCTTTAACGCCCGCTTGCCGGGAACAAACACCACGCTGTCGTCGCACGGCTGGCACGCCCGTCGCTCGCTGCTGTGGCACCGGCGGCACAAGACGTTGTACGACAAGTCTTCACGGTGGCCCGTGTCACGTGGTGGGTGCCACTCCAGCAGCACTGACGTCTGGTTGACCACTGAGACCACGTTGCGAGGAGCTGAAGGGACACCTGGCAGGAGAAGCGATAGGGCGTTCAGAGAGATCGAACACTGGAAAATGGATGTTTCCACTGTCTGCTTCAGTCAGTCTTTTAATCTGTCTGTAACCGTCTATGCCAAAGTACTGCAGATATCAATCACGCAAATTAAGATTAGTCTGTCAGCTTAACGCAAGTCACTGCTCTACACCTGAATGCAATCAGGTTTTATTATACTGAGCACTTGAGAAAATCATTTGTTTCTTTTATTAAGCACTGCTTAGTAACGGCTTGCATATGGATGTTTTATTATCGAAGGATGTCTGGTGTTTTATAGGTAAGCATGCTGTTGGGTAAGCAGCACATCACCGCATGTATGCAATAAACTGTGTTTGAAAACCTTCCAGTTAATATAACATTACAGTAAATAGCATGCCAAGAAGTTTGTCATTAAAGTAAATGTCCGATGGGAGTGTACCATATGTGAGCTGTAATTATTTGCTTGAGTTTTTGCAGAGGCTGGAGCATTATCCTCCGGTTATAGGACATTTTCTCCATAAGTAAATGTCTAACCAGTTGGAAAGATAATTAAGCAACAACTCAAGACATCAACAATAGTACAGTATGTATATTGGGATAGAGGATTGGGTACAAAAATACAGTCTCAATTTCGGTCTTTGGTAAAATGTAACACATTTTTCAGAATAAACTACTAATTAAAAGCAACAAATAGCCGACAGACTATTGTGTGATTTGCTGTATATGTCACCTGTTGTTGTTGTCCATCTTGTTTGTATGCTGCCTCTTCACCAGGTCGTTATTGAAAACGAGAACCAGTTCTCAACTAACTTACTAAGTAAAATAAAGGTTAAATAAAATAAATAAATAGACTAATTGAAAAAGACTAATTGAAAATGAATAATCACAGGTTACAGCCTCATTTCACAGTATGATACTGACGTGTACACACCCCTGTGCATTATCAATGAAATGCCAAATGACTCACAATTGTATCACCTTAAAATTACCGCATTACTTCTAAGTTACACAGTGGAGCGTGTTGCTCTCATGTGTTTCATTATTTGGGATTTAGATTCAAATGTTTTAATTTTTCAATACTTTGTATGTCCACATGGATTTTGATGAGAGACTCAATCCTCCTCAGATGGAGGATACCAAAGTTGCACAAATTTCTGCAGAGATGTTCTGCCAATCTTTAGAGACATTTTTTTCAGCTGCTCTTTGCTGGAGGGACTGTGTTGCTTTGCCTTTCTCTTTCTTAAAATACCCCAAAGGTGTTCTACTGGATTCAAGTCAAGCGACATACTTCACTTTTTCTTCCTCGGAAAACTCTTTTGTGATTTTGGCATTGTGTTTTGGATCGTTATCTTGCTAGAACATTCTTCTTCTGCCAAGCTTCTGCAGGCTGGGAGTCATGTTGTCAGCCAGCATTTTGGTATATCCACAGGCATTCATGGTGCCATCTATAAATGTCATCTCCCCAACACCTTTTTGTTCTCATGTGGCCCCATATCATCTCACTCCCACCTGTGCTTCACTGTGGGGACTATCCACCTTGGTGGTTCAAACATCCTGGAACACATCTGAGCTAAACAGATTTATCTGGGTCTCATCTGACCAAAGAATGTGATCATAATAATCATCCAGCTTCTTTTGATGTTCTTAAGCAAAGTTTCATCTTGTAGTTTTATGCCAAAGTAAGGATGTTTTTTTTTTGTAACACAATCCATAGAGGTTGACATTATGCAGTGTTCTTCACATTGATTTTTATTGATAATCCCGGTGCCAAAACTGAAGTACAGCACTGTTTTTCATAGCTGTATTCTAGACCTCCTGACTACTGCTGCAGCTTTGCTGATCTGTATTTGGTCACTGATATTCCTGCATGTTTTTTTTCCATCTTTGTTAAGTCTCAAAATCTAATATTTCATTTCCATGTGGGGCCACAGTGCAGACATGGTGATAGACACAATCCATAGGTCCAAAACTGGGAAAGTTTTGGTGTTTACTGGTCATTTTATAATCATTCAATTAGACTAGCTTGATTGTCTCAGTGATCTCAGGTGTATACAATTTTTTTGCAAATGAGTTTCAACATTGTGGCCTTGTTTTCTCAATATAGTCAGTGTGAAATTTGTATTTGATTATTAATAAAAGGAAATATTCTACTTAGGCCATTGTCAATACAATTTTGAATTATTTGACATTTAAGTAATACTGCACATCAGTGTTCTTACTTCTGTTGTATACTGTACATACAAAACATAAACGCTGAATATGGCTTACATACAAGGGATTTGCAACAGAGATTGCACCTTGTCCCATTCCCACTTTGGTATCTGAGGAATCTTTAATTTATATTCTGAAGTAAAGTATTGCCATTGGAATACACTCTTGGCTACAGAGCAAGTGAAGAATCAACAAATCTTAGATTAAAGTAACTGCTCAAGTTAAGCTTTTTCTCCACACAGACCAGTGAGTATGATGGTGATTGCTTTACTTTATTGGTATAAACTCATATGATGATGAGGTTTTATGATTTAAACTTAACTGTCATATTAGGACTGCCTACAAAATTGACAAACGCAGTTTTCAGCCAGTTTATAAGAAATTTGGGCTTCAGTCAACACTGTGTCTGCCAAAAAGTGACCCAGAGAATCAGTGTCTCTTTCCGTCTTTGCAGTCAGTCAGTTTCTTGGTTCTCTTTGATCTGAGGAGCAGCTCTGGCTTTTAGGGTGTTAAAGTGGGTCTTTAGTGCACAGCCAGATTTTTCGCAACGTTAAACCTAGCGGGTGCACTTCTCCTTGACTGTTCACAAACATCACAGACACTGCGACACATGCGCCAACAACAGCAGTTGAGATGAAATGGATATTCAACCTTGGCATATGCTAAATCACAGAGTCAGAACACACGACTGAGATGGCCCTGTGGAATATGTGTATGTGTGTATTTCTCA
The DNA here is from genome assembly GCF_000690725.1 of Stegastes partitus. NCBI lineage: Eukaryota > Metazoa > Chordata > Actinopteri > Pomacentridae > Stegastes > Stegastes partitus. The sequence goes on from NW_007577762.1 coordinate 616,956, forward strand.
AACAGACACTCAGAGACAGCCAGAATCAAAGTGCTAACAATCAGTAGGGGGTTGAGAATCTAAGTAGCATCATCTTATAAACATTTCTACAGAGAGAGAGAGAGAGAGAGAGAGAGAGAGAGAGGACTCGTCTGTGCATTCATAATTATGCACACGCAGGCACATGCAGTGCGGTGACACAGATATTCACTCCATCTTACTTTTTATCTAAATAGCACAAATACAAATTTGCTTAAACTGTCAGGCACTCACAGAGTTCACAGTAAGCACACAAAAGAAAAAAGAGGCAATAATCACATTTTAACATTTTCCAATTCCAGTTTTCCTGCTGCAACAACAAACACGATTCCAAAAGACACAATCTGTGATACGATTTAAGCCACACTGTGCTTTTTTTCACAGTTTTGTAGGTGACTTACACAATATTAATCTGACCTATACGCAAAAAATACACTACAAGAAAACCCACACATGGATGCGGTACACACACACACCTCCTCCGTACCTATGCAGCCCATGAGGCACGCTGAGGGAATGATTTTCTGTCAGGCTACTATCCGCACACTGCGCGTTCACTCTTCCATTTCACTGATCTGATTTTATATCTGATTGAGTTCGTGCCAAATATAAATAAACGGAAGCTCCCTCCTATATTACACTTCTATCCCGCTGTTTTCAAAGTTTTCCCCCTTCTTTTTTCATTGCGGTTGTGTTTGAAAGAGCTTGCAACTCAATTTGTTTTTGTCCTTGAATTGAAAGTGCCAAGGTAATTCACAGAGCTGTGTAGGCTGAGTAGGTTGACACCTGACACCTTTTCACTGGGAAAGTTGATTTTTCTTCTATCAGCATCAATTTGAGAGGGTGTTACTGCTGTTGAGGTGAGGCTTTTCATGTGCTCTCTCTGTTGTCAGAATAGGTTAACCCCATCCACTGTTCCGTAACGATTGTGGCAAAAAAATCTTTTTTTAAATTTCCACTTTGATGTTCCCTTTGTCGTACACCACAACAACTTTCAACGCAGATATTGCAGCAGCTTTAGAGCGCCTAACCTATTTGGCTTTGTTTGATTACAACGAACTCTGACAGTTGACAGTTTGGTTTATTTTATATAAGCTAATGAGGAGGCAATCAGTCAGGCTCAAATTCAGACTAAACAACTGCACCAACCACAGGATTTCATGCTAGGTAGGTTTAAACATAACAGTGATGCGTAGGCTGCACATACTCAAACTAATCTGGTAACAGCGATAATGCGTATCAGTACAGTTTTACTAATTGTCAACACAAATGGAAAATTACTTGGGAAGAACCCCCCAAAAAACTTCAAGTTTAAACATGTGAGGCTAGATTATTTCAATATAGTGACATATAGTATATGTATAGTATTACTGCTCTCTTGTGTATTGTTTGTTTTCTCTCCACTTTACCCCAACCCCAGCTGGTTAAGTCAGATGGCTGCCGTCCCTAAACCAGGTTCTGCCAGAAATGTCTTCCTGAGTTTCTTCTTTCCACCGTCACTAAGGAGCTTGCACAAACAGAACCAATAATGTAGAAGCTGTGATATGTACAGCCGCCCAACAGTAACTATGCTGGCGTAATATTAAGGTAGAAGATGGCTTTTTTGTTGTTTCTTTCACTATTTATAACATATGGAGCTCAGCTGCAGTCTGGATTAATAAAGCTCATTACCAGTGTTTTCTGGGAAGGCTCTATGTGACATCCGGAAAAAACCAAAACATATCAGATGCAGTAAAACTTGCTGTCCGTCACTGGAATTAGATTTCCCCCACATAGCTCCCCGCAGCACTCGGCCAATCTATGAGTTTTATTACTTGTTTATAACTCTTGGTTAGTCTTAAAACAAGTGTGAACATGAACTGGAGCAGAACTAAAGAAGCAACATCCTTTATTCTCTTGTTTTTTTTTTTTAGACAAACTGAACCAAACTACAGGTGCAAAAGGGAACTAAGCCTTGTGTTTCTGGGCCAACTATTTTAGTATTTTTAGTCAACATCCTGGTATACAGAGATCACAACTTAAGAGGATATGTTTTCACTGTCAGTATTTCTTACATAGAAAACTCCACAGTTACCTTTTACATATTTTTCTACCGGATTATTGCAAATTCATTCATGAAGATATAACAGTAAAATGAAGACCAGAATATGAATGAGCTTTTTTAGCCCCCAAAAACATGAAGTTGTATCCAGGTCACCAGGGCGCGCACAAATGCACACGTACGACTACACACACAGTCCGAACGCGCACACAGTATATATGCACACAGCTCCCAGAGTTTGAGACGAGCTACATACAGTCCAAAATGATTCATGTCTCAACCTACTTCTACCATCTCTCTGTGGAGCTCAGAGGCTGTGTTTTTCAAACTCGGCGTCTCGTCTTGCATAGCAATATAGCCTCTTCAACACACTAAACACATATTCACTTCAGTGGAAAGCCTGAGGAATGTGGCAGCATTATTACTTACTGCTCCCCAAATCCCCTAACAAGGACGGGAATGTTGCAGCAGTCTGAATGAGACGCATAAAATTAGGGGTGGAATGATAAATCAAAGGAGATGTAGGTTTTAATTTAATTATGAATTATTGGACCGTCAAGGGTGTCAGCCGCTGATGTGCTGTAATATGTCGGCTATTGGCAACTTTGCTCGAAAAAATCCGCCTTCGTGAGCCTGTATTGGTCATCTTGAGAATCAGATACCCTGCCTGAAGGTGTATTGACTATGTACTTTTGTGTGTTTGAAAGAGAGAGTCTGACTCACTGGTGCACACGTCCTCTGGTCTGTCCATGTCTCCACGGTAATAGCCATTCCGACAGCCACAGAGGGTGGCAGCTTCAATGGTGGAGCGACTGTTGAGCGGACATTGCTGGCATAATCCTGCCCCCTGGAACGACTTAAAGGTGCCCTGAGGGCAAGCTGGGAAGACGGAGAGAAGGAAAAAGCACATAAAAAACAACACAACACTCTGCCTCCTGAACATGAGTGAAACACAGCAAGTTTTGAGCTATAATCATCTTAGCTCGAACCATGTTTCTGTGCCTTTTGTTTGCTTTGATTATTGGACATTTGGTAAACTTTGCTTTAGAAAGACGAAGTGCCAGTAGAGTTATTATTACTACTATAAGGTTGACACAGCACAGAGGGGGATTTTCTGGGGATAGCAGCACATTGTCTTGTTTCAACAAGATACACAAAAACATCTTGTGAACGGCCACACAAAATTCAGTGTCGCACTGAGGATCTACAGTGTGAATTGTGATTTGGTTTCTCTAGCTCCTTTATGTAGGTCAGAGTTGCTCCTCTCCATAAATATTAACTGAATTATGACATGAAACACATATATGAATTCTTAAGGATGATGTCCCCTTTATCCAACTTTTATTTATCCAGGGACGAGTCGGGCTCAGAGTAAAAAACATTCTTCTTATTCAGCCTGCATACATGCAGTTTCATTATTTGGACTGCGGTTCACCCGGGATACGACAAGCATAGTAATGGGAGTGAGAATCAGTTTGGAATTGATGCGTCGGTTTCTTCTACTGTTTCACAGTTTCTTGCAGGTTAGATGAGGATGATTAAAGCTGGAGTAGGCAGTGTTTCTTCAATCAATGGGCAAAAATTCCATGAAAAGATTATAGTTGAAGTGGAATGAGAGGTAGAGGAAAATGTAGTGTACTGTGCAAGATTATGGTCGATCACTGATCTTTTCAGAGAGAGGGCGTTGATCCTACTGGCTGATCTAAAAATAACGGTGAGCATGCGCATCCCTTCAGATGGTGGAAAGGACGAATCGACTGTGGAAAATCCTGCAGTAAAAGTTACTATTCCAGCATTAGCATTAGCTGTCTACATTGCAAAACAAATGAAAGAAAAGAAGATAGGGATGGGCCCGAACATCTGAAAATCCAAATGTTCAGTTGTTGTGGTGGCATCCAGATATCAATTTTGCAATCCAAATATTCGCCTGCAACCCGCCCCCCGCCTGAATATCTGGAGCCCAGATTTTGCTTTTGTGAATTGTTATTTGGAAAAGCCCATAAAGAAGATGTACTTATCAAAAAGAGAGTCTGAAAGAGATTCTGACAATAAATGCAATAAAAAGTGTCAAAATCTGTTTAGCATATTCTAGAACTGGACTTGTACTAAGCAATATATTCCAGGCTTGATGTTCAACCTTGTATCTCTAACTTTATATCTAAATGTGTTGTAGTGATTGATTAGGTTGTGCAGGTAGATTTACCAGGTAAGCTGGTGAGGAGTGGCTGTTGGTAATAGTTTAGCCTTTTGGTAACTGTAGCCAAAGGCTCAACGCTGCAGCTGTGGCTAATTCAAGTTCATGTTGTGTTCATGCTTTGAGAGACAGAGGAGAAAATGAGTGCCGCATGAGGAGGGTTTCTCTCTTTCTCTATGACAGTACACTGACCATTTCTGGGTTGTGGACTAAACAGGGCATTAGAGAACGTCATCTTGGACAGCACTGATCATCATTTTTAACAGCTTTCTGACAAACAATCAAAAAAATAATGAATAGACTAATCCACAATTAAGATAATTGTAAGTTGAAGGACGACAGGTCAGCTGAGACCAAAGTATTAAGCCCTTGAAGTTTCTTTCGCCGAACCATTTCCCTTTCAAGTTTTCAGGCACATCTAGTTGGTTTAAGTATGTGTCCTGAATGGTTTTGCAGTTCATAGAGTGGAATCATTACTACAGTTTTAAGGACTGAAAACCTCGACAATTATAGGCTGCATTAAGTTCATAAAGTTGCCCAAACTATTATAAGGTCATTAAAAGTTCTTACTTAATACCATTAGTGAACATCTATCAAAACTGCTCATTCACACAAACCCTTCCTCTGCATTATGATCATCCAGAAACCAGTAAGTTTCTGATGCTACAGTTGCATGCATCACCCTCCTTTTTCCAGCTGGTCTGGCAAAAGCACTGCTGCATATTTAATTTTGGACATGCATTTTTAATTGCGACAAAGCTCAACCTCTGCCTCAACATGATGTCATAGATCAGAAGCATGCCTGAGCAGTGGTTCTACAGGCTCTTTGAACAAAATACGCACACATATTGTTAGCAGTAGTGCTGCAGACGATGACAGCGTGTTACCTCAAAGATACTTTAAACTTTGAGCTGGATTTGCTGGAAATGTATTTACAATAATAAACAGTAGGGAATCAAGTATGAAAAAGCTGCAACCGTCAAACTAAAAGAAAGTAGAAAAAAAAATGTACACAAATAAAAAGTAACATCATGACATGGTCAAACATCTTAACGAAAAACACGTGACAAGTTACGACGGAGTACATTGTGTCCCGGGAGGACGGCTGTTTTTAATTCACACATGGGATTTCATAAGTGCCTTTTTGTGAGAGCAAACACATTCTGAAATATGACTTCAAGTAAAAAAAATAATAATAAAAGAAGGCACAAGAGGAAAACAGAGAGGTGTGAAATGAGGACTAAGACTAAAACGAAAGCTCTGCCAAAAGGCTGACACAAACCAAATGAGTTTTTTAATGTTCCCTTTTCTCAGTTTTGATTTATCTTTAGCACTCTTCGTGTTTCCCTTCCTTCTCTGTAATGAATGTTTATCTCCCAGATACTTTAGATGCTGTAAGACCAAAATGCAAATGTTACATAGATTTATAGTGGAAGACAGAAGAGGACGGCACAGACAGGCTTTTAGCGATAACATGAGTCGAGCGACAGAAGGAAATGAGACAAAGTGGCGGCGAGTTTGGCTCCTCGGTGTGTCACTTAATCAAATGTCAAAAGGTGGAGGGACCAAGAGTGAAAAGGGATGTCAGAAAAGAAAAAGCAAAGACAGAAACAAACAAGATACTAAAGGAAACAAAAAAGAAAAGCCAAAGAAATAGGGAACAAGAGGAGCACAAGGTGAAGAGCAACACAATGAGAGTGCTGTTTTTATTATTCTCTCTCAATATCATTGTATTTCTGCAGTACTGTTCTATTGTGTTGCCTTCCCCTGAAATGTTATATTGTTATTCCTTGGTTTTGCTGATGCTTTTGTTCTAGCATGATTTACAATGGAGGGAACTGTTCTTTGGCTCACATGCAACACAATATGCAGTAAAATAGGGGGACACAGGGCTTTACAAAACTACTCGGATCTCAGCGTCAAAGCATATTTCATATCAGATTACAGGGCTCCTATTGAACGTGAACAATTTTACACATAACTAGCTTCAAATGATATCATATCATGGAAATCTGTTTAGCTGCTGAGAATAGATCTAACAACAGTTATACAACAGAGATATATGGATTTTTGTCTGGTTCAATTGCTTCAGAGGTACTTTGTTAAGGTAGTGCACTAAAGACTAATGTCTTTGTTTGATCACAAAGGTCATGTAGGTAAAGGGAAGCAATCTCTAGATCTATGAATGTCACCTGGTAGAAAAGTATTTAAAAACTATTTGGTTAGGGCGCCGCTATAGCTCACTTATATAGTCCCCTACGCAGCGGTCATGGGTTCAAGACCCGCTCATGACACTTTGCTGCAGGTCCTTTGCCCATTCTTCTCCCCCCACTTTCCTGTCTCTCTCCTATCTAACAAAGTCAAAAAAGGCCAAAAAATATCTTTTAAAAAAACAACAACAAAAACCCAAAAACTATCTGGCTATAAATTAATCTTTTGAGTCACTTTCATCACAGAAATGACCATAATTTATAAAATTCCAGCTTCGTAAACATGTTGATTTGCTGCCTTTCCTTCTCTTCTTTTATAATATCCTCAGTATCCTCAACTGTTAGTCTGACAAAACAAACAGAGGAGGAAGAAAATACTGTCAGATTAATCCGAATTTTAAAAAATATTTCTTAGCAAGATCTATAATCATGACAAATGATAAATGATATGGTCAAAATGATAATCACCTTTATTTTGCCAATACTGGGATCACAAATAGTGGCAAGGTATTTTTACTGCACTTTCACATTTAAGCGGAACACTTCTTCCATGTTGTGCCAATTCTTGTGCACAGTGAAGCCTCTGGTCTCCTCACTCAGACACTACAGTGAGCAACGATTACTTTACAAAGAGTTAAAGAAGGTGTGTTAATCTCAAATGTACTCAAGATGACACCAAGTGATTATTATCTACAAGGGCTGTTCCCTAAGTGCAGAGTTTTCTATCAGGGGGAGCATTCTTAAAGTCAACATCATAGTCAGTTATGTTCATTTAATTGTCAGAATCCAAAAGCCTGATCGTGATTAATATTCCATTAGTTCTGCAGCCCTATTTTGTGAGCAACCGTCACTTGTTCATTGCATTTTCCAATGCGACGTAGGAAAGTTTGAGTCCAGCCAAGGTCGCTACCATCAACTATCAACAATAAAGGAAGATTTGAAAATCAATCTCAAGGTGTGTTCAGCATGAACTAGTTAGCACAACGTGTACATAGCAGTCCTGAACGACCACACACACACACAGACAGAGAGAAAAGCTGTCCTTCACAGAGTACATACAAAAGCGCATAGCTGCAGACCCTTTTAGACAATCTCTCCTGAGAGAGCTTTTATTGTGCTGCATTTAGTCGTGCACAAGAGAAAAAAGTAAAATAAAAAATGAAAAAAAAAGAATTTGCAAAGAGAGCCTGAGAGAGAAGTTCAGAATCTGCTTACTGTCTCACCGCCACACTCCTGGTTAATCACCTAAAATAGGTGATTTCGGTACACAAATTGTCAGAGACAGAGCGCCACCCCCCTAAACCCACAGTTCAAAAAGGTGTTGGGAGTGTTCTGCTGCAGCAAATACTTTGGTTGCAGTGTGCTGACACTTTAAATGTAAAAAGCTGTAGGGTGTCGCTGTAGCTTAGGGGTTAAGTAGTCGGCCGTGAGCTGCGATGTCCCCAGTTTGACTCCATCTAGGCAGCGCTGCTGCAGCTCTACCTCCCCCCTCACTTCTTATTATCATTCTACCGCCTGTAATAAATGCATAAACATGACCCCAAACGTTTTAAAGAAGCTGGGAAGGGCTATCGAGACAAAAGTGGTGATGGTCTTTACATCCAATTGGATCTAAGTGGTTTAAAAAAAAAAAAAAAACAAAGTCATAAGCACATTCCATAGAGTCCTGCGTCCTTTAAACCTGAAACAGTGCACGCTACTTGAAACATGAAAACCGCGACGCTCACTCGCGTATTCAAATTCTCTGTGAAGGCAGTCGTTGCCTCCGTCTATGTCAGCCTCCTTTTCTGTTACTTTCTTTCCATCCAGACATCTACCTCTCTTTGAAGCCATTTCTTCAGGAGTGTCAGCGCCTCTTTTTGTGTGTCTGTGTGGTTCTGTCTTGAATAGGCAGATAGACATCTGGCTTGTCAAGGTCATTTATTCAACAACCTTGCTCGTACACACGGGGTGTGTCACCATGGCAACAAGTCTTGCTCCCTCTCTCTATTACTTATCTCCAGATACCTCTCTCTATAGTTATGTTTTGTGTGTGTGTGTGTGTGTGTGTGTGTCCAACTGTCTAAAGATTTCAAACTAGTCCCCTCACGTATGTAAATTACTGTTTTTTGGGTTTGTGCACACATTTGTGCCTGTGAAATGGTCCAGAACACTGACTTGGTAAAGAATGACTTAATAATAACCATTGATTGGTGCAAGAAAATATCATTCTAATGTGTTTGATCATACATTCATATTTATTGTTTTAGCGCAGGTGTGTTTCAGAAGTAGCGTCCCCTTAAACTCTACCATTCTGAGAGCAACATTCAAGGAGCATTTTTAATGTAAGTTAATGAAAACACACAAAAAGAAAACGCAAAAGATGGAAGAGATACAAAAGTAGGTACAGAGGGTCGCAGAGGAATAAAGACAGGAAGAGTTAATAAAGGGACAAAGAGAATGAGATTAGTCCTTTGTTTCCCTCCGTGCCCTTTGCCAGCTGTGTGGAGTCACGCAGCGACCAGGTGGATGACAATTGTCTAAAGTTGGCATACAGGCTCACTGATCAATTATTAAAAAGTTGCATAAGTGTGTGTGCAGGGGTCTGCGTGAGCGCGTTAAAAGCCCACAGGTTTTAAAAACTCTGGGCGCATTGTCGGGGTGCACAGCAGGGGGATGTTTTTGTGTATTCATGGTCGGGCTTACATTTATAGGGTGGTGCATTTGAAGTAGGGGTCTTGAATATTTACTTTCAACACACAAACGCGCGCACACACACATACACATACATCGCTTTGATGCTGAGCCAGTTTTGCCGTATGGTTTGCACAATATGCTGATTTGGTGCAAGACAAACACCATCTCTGTGGCCCTGACACACACACACACAAAAAGACGACCATCTGTTCTAATAGTGAGTCCAGCTTCCTGCCAAGTTGTTATCAGCTGATTGGCAGACAGGCACACCAAAAAAGATGCCAGCTTGAGGAAGACAGGCAGGACATGCTCTGTCCCGCAACGTCTTAAATCACTGTTTAAGCTCAAAAGCTTTGAATGCAGCGCATGAAGCAGGTGTGTGCAGACATGCCATCACGGAAACTGTGAAGTCATGTTGACAGAGTCTGTCTTTGGTCGGCTTATTTAAATCATCATCATACAATCTAAGAATATCCCAATGAGTCGTGCCTCTGAATGAGGAAAAAATATTCTGGCCAGACTGTGTTTGTGTGACTCAGACTTTTTCTAATGGGACTTTGAGATAGAAACTATTTCAAAAAAAATCCCTGGACAGGAAATTTAGGAACTTAAATATAACAAGTAAGGAAGTTATATAACTTGATCATCTATTAATAATTCAATCCCAACATAGAAAAAAAGGTATTTCTGACCAAGCAGTCTTTCAGGAATAGAAAACCCACTGTGCCCACAACAGGCAGAGCAGGGTTGATCGGGGAACTGGAGCCAAATCCATCAAAAGTTGTACAGTTAGATGAGAGCAGAAAGACTTTGGCGTTGGCACCATAGACGGCATATAAAAGATGGATGCAGCCACTGTGACATCACCCATCAGTTTGTGTCCAACTATTTTGATACTTTAAGTTTGGTATTTGGGCATTGCTCTGATGAAGCCGCATCAAAAATGGGACCATGAGTTACAAAATGAGCATCACGCTGCATTGAGAGAGAGCTGGAACAACTGATTGAGACCATAAGCCCACCATCTGAGGGGATCTGACGTAATAAATCAAGTGAGAAGTAGGGTCATTTTCTTATAGACTTCTGTGCAATCAGACTTTTTTTTTTTTTTTTAAACCAGAGCCCCCTGCATGCCAGTAAAAGATCACAGGTTTAAGGCTGTTTCCACATTGGCTTCACTTTTCACACCAGGAAGTTACAGCTATCATATACAGTCTATGATCTGTGCACAACATTACAGATAAACAAGATAACAAGAAGTCAGGGGTGAGGAGATTCTCCAGAGGATGAAACAGTGTCACACAGATCTAGGCTAACATAAAAAATCAAATACCAAACAGATAGCAGCACCTTAAGCTTTTCCATCTGATCATGTACCCTGAGTGTAAGAGCATGATTTCACCAGTTTCTCATATAAGTACAGAAACTTCCCCACAGCTAAACATATCATTGTGCATCTCTCCCTTCATTAATATAACACACACATTGCTGCTTTTTGAACAGCAAAACTCATGATGCCAAACAATGAGGGAGTTAAAATAGTAAACATAACTGACCCTGAGCTCCTCCCCAAGTTTTTGACTTCTTCTCTTTAAAAATCTGTTCTTTAAAAAGACGTTTCTAAAAAACTGTCATTTTTCAGATTCCACATCTTGCACGGAATTTCTAGCTCCAGAGAATTTAAAGTTCAACAGTAATGCTTATTTTGACAAAAATTGTTGGGATGAAATGTTTTGCCCCGTCATGCAGTTTCTACTTTCTAGTTTAGTTTTTCAAGGACAACAATGACGAGCTCGGTGTTTTGTAGGAATCAACAGCATGGACTGGGAAGGTTTAATAATTTCAAATTCCAACTGATGTCCTTCAGCAACAGCAGTTCACATGACTGTAACACTGTCAGACTTAATCATTGTCTCTTACTAATCGTGACTGGTTTACCTGCTCCGTACCCACTCAGAACACCACATGATGAAAAGTTTAGTTCTGTGCAAAAAAGAGAGAGACTGACACTAAAGGCTAAACTAACATTTCAGTCAGTGTACTTCATGTATTTCACCAGAGGCAGAATACTATTCATCAGTTTCTGTGCTCTGTATCTGTTTTATCTCCATTTTTAACCTTTCTGTCCTTGGTTTGTTCTCTTTTTTTAACTTTCTTTCCAGTCTATCTCTCCAGAGGGCTTTCCTGCTTTTTTAGTTTCTTTATTCTAGCTTTCTTTCTTTCTTCCTTCCTTCCTTTCTTCCTTTCTTTCTGATACCTCTCCATCTCTCCGATACTCTCTGACAGTTCAGGACTAATTTGCAGTCGACTAATCTGGCTGGAACATGCTAAACTAATTAACATGGGATGAAGCGGCCTCACTTATCATTTTACCATATGTACATACATCACACGCCCACACACACACTTGCAGTCACACGTACACACACACAAGCACACACAAAATGGATGAGACTCTCCAGGGAGCATAAGAAATGATGGGTACTACTTCGGGGAGGAAATGGGGAAGGAGGCCAGATATAAAAAGGAAGAAAAAGAGGTAGAGATATTTGGAGCATTGAGGGAAGAGGAGCTATTTCTGCACCACGTTCACGCAAGTCTGCCTCTACAAATATTAACATATGGAGCATCGTGTGCTGCACCCTTGGGCAAAAATACACCATTAAATGTATACGTGCAAGTAATAATTCAGCTAAGGCTGCCAAAAATGACATACTTTTTTCTTCTGAACTCGCATTTGCATTTTCAACAGAATTTACTCAGCGTTTAGTCAGCCTGTTATGATGTGGTTTTATAGGTCAGGACTTAAATATAGAACGTGTAGTACTAATATGTGTTACATTTGTTATGGAAAAAAAATACAACATCATATTTGAATCACCTAAAAATTTCATTTTAAAAAAAGGTTTCTGATCTCTTTCTGATTGCAGTAGTACTTCCACAGTTTCAGCTATTTGCATGATATGTTTGCTCCTGTGTGCTTTCTGAGATATTGATTGCTGCAATGGCATGGTTGATGCGGCTGAATATTGAAAGCATGTTTGCTGGATATTGATTTGCTGTCATAGTTGCTTGTTAGCTTTTGCTACAAAACGGTGTGAAATTTATGTGCAGCGTGCAACAGCGTTCGCTGTAGCAAGGTCATCAGAGCAGATTTGTAAAAAAGATAATTAATTAAGTCGACACGGCAAGCACCTCCAAAATGCTGTGATGCAATACGGCATTTGCTGATGTTTGCATTTCATCTTCATTTTTTACGAGCTCGGTTTGAACCAGCGCAGCCTCATTAATACACAGATTTACCTCGACACACATTGCCATTGTCTGGCTCATAACCCGCCTTGCAGCTGCAGCTGCCGATTGGTACCATCCACTCTCCATCTCCGTTACAGTAGAGCTTTATGGGCACATCTACTTCCTCGGCATTTGGGATGCAGCTTCCTCTGGCGATGACTAATGAGGTGGACTCTGCTCCAGTCAGTGTCTGCACAAAATAAGAATCATAAAAAAATTAAATGTCCATCTAACAGCTGCACCAAACTGTGATGAAAGTCACTACAGATTGGTGGGTCATACCTCCGGGAAGAACGCAAAGTTCTGCACAACACTGGGGCACTTCTTGTAGAATACTCTGACAGCCAGAAGGGACATGCAAGCACCCAGATCTTGGAAGGCCAAGTGGAAGCCCCTGCCTTTGGACAGTGGCCCAAAACTTCTAACTTCTGTGTTCACCTTCATTAGCCTGCCCCCAAAATCCACCTGGGAGAAGCTCTCATCTGCTGCAATGGTGTCCACCTAGCAGAGACAGAAAAGAAGCGGAAAGGCAAAAAAAAAAAAAGGGAAAAATAGTAGACATTAGAGCAAATATTTTTGTAGGTGTCCTTTGTTTTTCTTTAGAGTCCCTTTTTGGTTGTTAATTAACGTCTAAAATCACCATCTCTGTGTCTCAAGGTTACATATTTAGAAGCTTTTTTTCCACAAATGAATCCCTTTCTGCCTCAAAATGGCTTAGACATACTTAAACACCTTTCTTTCCACCTACACCTCCCTACTCACTGCAGCTGGAGCACACAGCTCACTCACAACTCTGCTCAAACACTGTAAAATAACTCTATGCTAAACAATGGCAAGTTGGAATATTGGAATATTTTAGCCAAAAACGTCAGAGCAGGAAACTAATTCTGAAAAACAATGATACATGAAGTCCTGCAAGAAAAACAGGATTGGTGTCTTCGGTTTGTTAGGTGTGACACCCATGAAGTCTGAATCTGTGTTTTTGGAGATCAGTCATCATTACACTGCAGATTCAAGGTAGAAATGCTCTGTCATGGCGTTCACTGCTTATTTCACTCCTGTTTACCCCCCTAGCATATAAAAGACAAGATACGCACATGTTAACGAGGTCAGATTTGCTAAATAAAGCTCAGAGCTACTTTAAAATTCTGGATAAACATTATTGTGACCACACACCATGACAATGTTGTCATATCATCAGCCGTAATTTGCAATTTCCCTAATGAGCCTCCATAATAACTGAGCAACTAAAATGTATCAACACAAACTGTGTAACTACACTTAAGAAATTGCTGAAAAATTACAAATGCATAAGACCATGTACATGACATTTTCAGTGGTGAAGTCAGTTATGAATCCCAACGAGCACTGGGAAAAACACGCCCGTCAATAAGCATTAAATTCTATCTGATGAAGGGCTGAGCTTGAGGCTGGAACAACATTTTTTAATAAATCAGCATTCAGGGCAATGTACTCATGGATTCTTGATCAATTTTAGATCAGTGCAGTGTTTTCTTTGGACCTGTGCTTACTGAAAGTACAAAGCTATGAGATTTCAAGCCTATGGCTTGCAGCTTTGTCAAAATGTCAATATATAAGGCTCATAGACCCCAAAGCTCATAGCATTGTTCATCAGTACTGATGCATTTGTGTGGAGAAACATCAAGGTTACTTCTGAAATGTTTTTTTATACTGTGACAACAATCTGAGAAGAAGTGAACCATCACACTTTACCCCTTTAGTGAAAATGTCTCGTTTCTGGGCTGTTACCTTTAGAAAAGGAGCATTGGCCCAGTACTCCACCCCTTTGATGCCTTCTGACACGGTTCGATCGGTCTCTAGGTAGTAAAGGTTGAACGTCTCCTTGCAGGAGCCCAGGACGCTCGGTATGGAGGCACAGTCGCGCACGGTGAAGCGGATCTCCACGTAGATGCGTTGCGCTGCTCGCCGGTCAATGTAAGTGGTGAGGAGCCAGTTATTCTGGCTGGGCTCAAACACGTTGCACACCTGGTACGTCCTGATGGTGTTGAGGTTCTCATCATATCCGCTCACCTCCTCCCACTAGAGAGTACACGTGTGTGAAGAAGGGGCAGGGGGTACGAGAGGGGAGCAGAGGGGCTAAAATGATTAATGGGTTTACCAAGACCTGACACAAATTAAACTTTCTCTATCCCTCCCCAGCATTTTGTCTCCTTTTTTCTGCCTCGTTCCTCCCCTCCCTCATTCTCTTTTTCTCTCCTCTAGCTTGTTCTGTGCTGCACAGGGACAACCATTCATCACAATTAGAGGCACTCACCTCCAAGACACACACACACACACACACACACACACACACAGCACACCACTGTGACCGGCTAGTTGCCAAGCCAGAATTTTTTTTTAAAAAGCCAAGCAGTTCAAGAAAGTGGGTGGAAGACCCTATTGTATTGTATTGTATTCTTTTTAATTTCCTTTTTTTAATTTGCCCATTGTGGACGGGTGTGTGCCGAACCGCTCCGGTCTTTTGGAATCCATTCCATTTTGCATCAATAGTGGTTAATTGGTGTCACCTTGTGCCTGTAATTAAGATTTTGACAGACTCGTTAATGGACCACTTTAAAGTGTAGTCAAACTGCTTTCCCCAAGGGTGCATACACATACACACACACGCATGCATACAGTACACCTTTGCACATTGTTCTTACTCCATTGGCAGGGAACGATATCCAGCCGAGCTCAGCCGTCGCTGTCCTTGTATCCATCACTGTCTCTGTCAGACAAAAAGAGAGACAGACAGGGAGAAAGGTGAAAAGGGGGAGCGCTGTAGGAAGAGGACAGGTACATATTTAATGAATAGGCAGCTCAGATACCAACTGTCCTGCTGTGTGATGTGTGCCATTCATATTCCTAAAACCCCATTTCTGTAATGTGTCTCCCTCTGTTCTGTGTACCATATGATAAAAGAGATAAGTAGCCCCAAATAAGCAAAGCCTGTGGTTATGTAATATTGTATACACAAAGGCAACAATGATACGACACAATGGCAACGGAGATAATCCAGTTTATTCAGGTTTTATTTTAACCCATGCCTAACAGAAAACAGTTATGCTCAAAGCAGATTTCTTACCTAATTATAACAAGCAATGCCGAGGAACAACACGCAGTCATTATTCAGTGTCATTATTCGCATATTATCACATACTACATTATATAATTCAACAGTCTGCTGAAATCCTGTATTGTGGAAACAGATCATCTAATATTTTAGGTATATGATTGCAGCTATTTTTGCTGGCCTAAGAAAATGTTTTGAAGTACAAAAGGCAGTAAGAAACTGCTACAGCAGACAGCAAAACAGGGCAGATGCCAACAGCAACAGCCAATGGAACTAAACTAAAAGGGGTTGGAAAAAAGATAGCAGTTAGCAGGAGGATCAGCATTTAGAGGTAGAAACCAGTTAGCAACAGCTACAAAAGTTAGCATTGCAAATAAGTTAGCAATAGTTATAAGGGTTAACAATGGAAAGAAATTAGCAATAGTTATAACGCTAGCAATGGAAAGATATTAGCAACAGTTATACCGGTTAACAATGGAAAGACATTAGCAATAGTTATAATGGTTAGCAATGGAAAGAAATTAGCAATAGTTACAACGTTAGCAATGGAAAGATATTAGCAATAGCTACAACAGTTAGCAATGGAAAGAAATTAGCATTAGTTATAACGGTTAACAATGGAAAGAAATTAGCAATAGCTACAACAGTTATAGAATAGAATAGAAGACAATTGACAACAGAAATAACATGAACAGAAAGAAAGAAATTGCTAACTTAGCAAATGCAGTCAACACCAGAGGTAAGTTAGCATAAGTATAACAGATAGCAATGGAAAGAAGTTAGCGACACCAAAAACAGTTAGCAATGCAAGGCAGTAGCCACACCTGTAACAGTGAGCTAGTGAAAAAAAATGAACAGAAGCTTTATAATTAGCAATGGAAATTATTTAACTCCAGGAGCTACAATGAACCGATAGAAAACAGAAACCTTAAGGCCTCTGTTCCAGAAACAGGTGAATTTCGTACTGACTTTTGAAATATGAGCAAAAGGTACTGTGTTGGAGCAGAGCCTTCTTAATCATAAAGTTCTATCATTAGTGTTAGGGGGTTGGGAGGATAGGCGTATTCAATCATTTTGTTTTCATCAGCCTTTAACAAACACCACCAGACACAAGCCAAAGACACTTGTGTGCAGTGAGTTACTGAGGCCAGGGCAATAGAGATAACTGGAATGTTACGACTTCAGCTTGTTGTTGATGTGGGTAACTGAAAGAGTTATCAATATATAGTATTAGCAGCTAGTTGTACCATGGAGGTGATCCAGTTCACATTTCTGTGTGTACACTGTACAACACAGGCCTTTGTGGACTTGGCCTAAATCAATATGTAGGACTTCAGTCCACTGCTCTCTTGGTATTTTGGATTTTTATAGAACTTTTGTATTTCTGCAGGTATGTATGTTGACTTGTCAAAAATGTAGTTTCCTGTAAAAACAGACAATCCAGTTTTATTCATTCAATTTCCCAGTTGATTTTTCAGAAAATGTGTTGTATGGCAGACATAATCGGTATGTTGTTAACAAAGGATTTTATACACATTTAAGTTGCAACTTCATTTCAGAAATAATGAATCACATTAATGCAGTGTAACCCATGCAACACTGCTGCCCGACACTGGCAGTTAGCGTTAATTAAGTAATAATTGTATAGGCTATGTGAATCAATCAGCAGCAGTGATAGCAACCAAATAAGTGACTATTATTTGAAGGTGTGTGCTGACTGAGGTGCCACTAATGACTTCGTGTCCTCACCTGAACCAACACCATCACATACTCAGGAACCTCACAAACGAACACACTGATTAAATCACAGCTGGGCGACACACTGACACAGTAGCGTAAAGCTAATAATATCCTCAATTGCAACAAATGCGCAGGAAACCTAAGAAGTATTCTGTATGAGAAATAAATACTTCACAGCAAAAGCCCCGATGGCGACAACCATTTTTTAAAACATGCCATAGGCTAATATGTCTTCATATTATAGATCCTACTGCCATCCTAATGGTGAAAAACTACAATATGAGCAGCTATAAGAACTATTTTAAGCACGGTTACAGCTATATGTAAAGCCTGGCAGACTGGGAAATTGGAGAATGAGAGAAACTTAATTAGGAAATGATGAATGTTCAGTACCATGTCCATGCATGTTGATGTAAATACAGCAGACAGTAGGAAAAGCATACAAACCACAAAGAGAAATGCAGAGGCACTGAAAAGGATTACTTTCTATCGGTATACCATTAAAAATAGAGTGAAATGAAAATCTTGAATCTCCATGATAGTCTGTTTAAACAGGCCTGTACTATACATAACCGTCACCACTGCAAACTGAAGGTAGAATTGTTTAAACAACTGAAAGTGCTTTGTGTTGCTGTCAGAGAAAAAAAAGAAAATAGGAAAAAAAATATATGAATTCTACATTGCTTCAAATATTTTCTTTTGGCTCATGGTCTATTATGAACTGTGTGATTGTGCAGTGTAACATGATACCTGCGCACTCATTAGTGTACTTTATATAGCTTTATAGGCTTTCTTACCTCTTCTGTGTTACTTGTGGATGAACCAAACTGATGTGCGCAAAATTAGCTGTGACACAATGCAGCGAGCGGACACACGAAGGAGCTCGAGCCAACATAAGTTAGCTGGCAAGCTGACAACACAGACCCTCACACGGAGCCCTTTGTAATATAACATGTTGAGAAGATTCGACGACATCACACCATGAGGCGGCTGCAGGCAAACAACCCCCCTTGATTCTTGACATGCTCTCCTCCTCTTGCACTCTTTCATACTGTCACCCTGCCTCTCATTATCTGCCCTCCTCCTCCTCGCACCCTCCCCACCTTCATCCTCTCCTTCACTCTGCCTCCCAATCTTTCATCCCTCCTCTACCTTGGGTGCTTCTTTTTTTGTCAGCGAGCTAGCCTAATTACAGCAGAACCCAGTTTTTCAGCTCTCCCTTGGGAGAGAAGGTCGTTTTGGAAAATGAAATGCTTGTCACGCGAAAATGTAGTCGACTATCAAATTCTTGGACCAAAGCTTATTCAAACGGTGACAAGTGTCACTGTCTAATTTGTAGCTTCAGTGCGTTTAGTGGCATGTTGTCAACAAAGATTTTCAAAAAGCGATCCGCAGCAGAATACAGACCCAGTTTATTTCTACCTTGCATATTTTGCCTGTTCTGAAGTCTTTGAAGTTTGAGTTAAAAAAAAAAACAGGTTAAAAGAAAAAAAAAAAGGTAATATAGAGAAATCCACATTGTTGACAGAGGAGATGTTGGAATAGCTCATGTAGTCTTACAAGCTATACCTTCCAGCAAAGTCTTGCATGAAGGGATATGAGTCAAGGCTTCTCTTCATGAATAGAACAATGGCACTGGTGCTAAACCACCATCTTTGTGCTTCAAAACAGAGAACTAAAGCACACTCTCCAGCAATTTTATCATACAGACTTTGCTGGCTAATACATTTATTGAAAATTGATTGCACCATTGTACCCAAAAACCCTTGGGAGGCCCCCGTGATTTATTGTTTCATGTTATTATATCCTGCTCACAGCTTGAGCATTTTGACTCAGTGCTCGTAGACTAGTGTAAAGAAAGGGGGGAAAAAATAAAGAAAAAAAAACATTCTAAAAATACGTTTGACTTCTTTCATATATTTATAAATTTGAATGTAATCAGAAAAAGAAAAGCAAGTGGAACCAACATCTTACATTGAAATATGACTGAAATTAGTACCCGATTGCAATAATATTTGCTAATTAGCTGTCCGTCAAGTGACTGATCATTTATTTCACTAATCAATTCATCTTTGCATACTCGTTCAAATAACTCAATAAACCAACACATATCGACACTCGTGCTTTGTAGAGCCTCGGTTTTTAAAAAGAAAAGAAATGAAATCAGAACAAAACGAGGCATGTATTTGATGGTCTGTGCCGGGCTTATTAGAGTGTATCTACTCATCAGTCTAATTAACAGCACACAGCACACACACCTCTCTGCGCATAATAGGGTGTACTCGCCGATCAGCCTAATTACTTTTGACATATTGGAGGCTGTGATCGCAGTGTGCCTACCTCCCCCGCAGTGGTGCACCTCCTCAACCGGCACTACACCGCTGAAAGAAACCAAAAGCCATTTTACGGCAGAGGAAACAGCAGGTAAATCTGTGCGATATTGTAGCAGTCAGAGAGGCTGTTAAATCCTTGCTGGGGCCCACTGGGGAGAAATAAAAGTATTTCCATCACAGACCCTGGATTAGAAGTAATTGTACTGTTTTGCCTCCTTGTCTCTTTTTCTGTCTTTATGTGTGTGTGTGATGTATAAGTACCGGTGGTCAAATGGCAAGTGAGGTCGGTTCATCTTATGCTAATTAGCCAAGTGTGTTCCAACCAGATTAGTCTCCTGCTCAACGATCACAATTTGTCCTGATTTATATGCATGTGTGTGTGTGTGTGTGTGTGTGTGTGTCCATGTGCCTCTATGTTTGGTTGGACACGTGTTAGTGTGAAATAATCTGAGTGAATTTTAAAAGGGTTGTTGTAAGACTTAATGATTAAGGGTAGGGTTGGGTTTAGCTTAGGGTTGGGGTTAAGCATTCAGCAATGTTTCCTTATGGGGCTAGGGAATGGATTATGCCAATGTGTGTACTCGCAAAGACAGAAATGCACGTGTGTGTTTACTTTACGCAGAAATGTGGAAAAGAAAGGAAAATGACAGAATTTGAAAATACAACCATCTCCCTTTTCCAAAGCCACTCCAACCAGACAAGCATGGGCACATACAAGTGGATCAAATGCAAAAAACATGAAGTAAAAGTTAATTTTTAGCATTACACAGGAATCAAACCCCACTCTGCTGAATAAAAGTACTTTGTTTAATCAATTTAATCTTCACATTTTGCTCCCAATTAGAACTTTGTTGCTGTTTTTACTATCTTACATGACTTGGTCTGAAAAGACCTTGGGCTGGCCAAAGTCTGCCATAACAGGTCAGAATTTCTAATGCCCGAAAACAGAGTTACGAGGAGGTGCAGAAGTCTAGTTTCCTCTCAGACCACTTCAATTACAATATGCTGAAAGGTAAGTATAAAATCTTTGTCCAAAGATACCAAAAAATACTACCCCCGCTTTAAAAAAATACTACCCCCGCTTTAACAAAATACAACTGTGTGTCTTTATAACTTAGTTGTAGTTAAACTGATGTTACGACTAAACCATACAAATAAAGGAGAGAAAATTAACAGAAAGCCGGAGTGATAAATATAGCTGGATGTGTTACGAGAAAGAGGTAACATTCTGTGTATCCAGAGGCAAACCAGCTGAGAAGTGATGCTAGCCAGCTAGCATTAGCAGCTGTATAATCCAATACAGAATATTACGTACCATACAATATACTACATTGGTAGCTTTAGCTAAATACCAGCCTAGAGGACTGTGAGCTGCCCTCGCTGCATCAGTCAAAAATACATCCTGTTCAACAATTAAAATGCATTACCAATAAGAAAGAACAGGAGGGACACAAAGCTTAACAGTGTCTGGGTTGAGGATTACTTCAAAGGGTGTTCTGTTGAGCTAGCTACAAGAGGCTCATGCTAACGCTAGGATTTTAAAACGCTAACAAGCCAGGAGTGTCTGTCAGCACACAGCAGGTGTAGTTGCTAATACTGCTCACCTTCAGGAGCAGCAAAACTCTGATTACATTCTTTTAACAGATTAAAAGTAAAGTGATTTACTGTATTGGCGACACTCTCGGTATAAATCTATTTTACAGGTGGCAGTAAATACCGACAGATTTTCTGGACTGATGAAGTTGCTTGTGACAGTATTTGTGAACATCTGTTCCAACAGCTGTTTTCAGCAGCTAACGTTAACTACAGCGAACAGTCAAGTAGATCAGCGAGGAACTGTTTTGATATCCAAGCGCTGTAGAGCCAATATTAACATTTTTCGACTGCAGCTCGTATGCTGTGTTTAATACAGCGGTTTAATACAGATTTTGTCTGGCCAATTGCAGTTTAAACAGCTATTTTATTCTAAGTCATTACTTTTGCCACTTAATTCACGTAACATGTTGGTAACTTTAAATAATGTAACCGAGGGATGGAAAAAGAGTCCACTTCATTCATGTAAACGAATAACCGAGTTTTAATTGTTAACATGGCCGGCTATGAGATAAGGAAATTGTTTAAAATGTGCATGCAAGTATTGTTTAAGCTACAATAGCTAACAGGAGAGGGCGGGAGAGTGTTGAAAACAGTCTCAGACAAAGTAATCTAAGTAGGCTGGACCACAACTGTGTGCTGTAGAAGCACACAGAACTGGGCCCATATGCATAAAACGCTGTGTAAATTCACAACCGTATGTACTAACAAAGACAGAAATATGCATTTGAATGGTTTTCATCACATATGAAAGGCCAAATGTTCACCTGATTCTGTTTTATATATTTCAATCATTGTGGAAAGGTGCATCTGTCCAAGCTCCATTTCTACAATTTCAAATAAAGAACTGGATGTAAAGTATACGCCTGCACAGGTGTGGCTATTTATAACTATATCACTAAATCATCACGTTCCTGTAAGCTATCCTTGAAGCAATACCTCAGTCATTAATATTAAACATCAGGAAGCTGATCAATGATTTATCTACAGCTCATATTGAAACAGACTTTACAGAGTGCATGCAATTCAAGATCAAATGAAAATATCATTAACAGGGAAGTAATGGCTCGAGTGTAAATAAAAAGAACAATAAAATGCAACACTTTCAATGTGAAGATTCATTAGTGTCAGTCAGCATTGTCTATTGCTATCTAAATGAATATGAAAGTGATTTGTTGAAATGAAAGCAATATACACTGTATAGCCACTTCAACAAAATTTATAAACTGAATTAGCTGACACCTCTCTGTTCCTCTGTGTTCTACATTTGCAAACAAAATATAACGAGTAAAATCGTGCTTCTTTTTTTTTTTTTTTTTTACTTCTTGTCTGCACAAGTAAAAAGTAAATGTACACATCCAAAGAAGACGTTCCTTTAAAAGTTAATGTTGTACTCCCATACTGTATGCACGTAGCCAGAAGGTACGACTGTGAGCGTCATACTCGTTAAGGAAGCACACCAAAATAACACACAGCCGTGCACATACATGGAAGCAGACCGCACACTAAAAGCCCTCCTGAGGAGAAAGATGTCACACCGCCTGCGGAGACAGTTGTTGACCGATCAGCCGTTCAAGTGGAATGACACAGTATGACGGAAGGACAACAGTGTCAAGAGCGCACACATTCAGACGCAGATGTGTACTTACCATGATCACATACACATGAGATACATGTGTACACTCTCATAAACACACACACACACACACACACACAGAAACTCTGCAGGACTCATGCCGAGCAGCTTTTCTTTTAATTCAACCTCACACATCCCTTCCCCAATCAATTAAGGTAGTTATCAGGCAGGGCAGGATCCAAACAACTCCTCCACTCACAAAACCTGGGCAAACATTTGCCTCTCCACAGGAAATGATGTGATTAACCTTAAGAACTCACTGAACAGCTAAACAAAAAGCTGGCTTGCATTGTAAAGAAAAAAAAAAAAAACGAACAAATCCAAGTACATTTTAGTGTTATCAAGCCTGAGTTCATGTTTTCCTCTATTGGGCCCACAGGAGCGCCAGTCGGCCACATATTACACTCTGGTGTCTCCAAACTGCTCTTATCTGCACGCAGTCCCCTTCAGCCACACTCTTGTTTGTACACAGCCTGCAAAGTCGCATCCAATAATCTCCACATTCAACATCACTCTGAAGTGCTGGCTAATAGGCTGACCCTGTTGTCTTAAAAGAGTGTGCTCAGCAGTTCAAGAACACATTGTATCAGCGAAAATAAACATAACTATGCAAACAACAGTCGAGTTACATGCGGAGCCGCAGACGTGATTGACAAAATTATAGTCCCACTGTAATAACGTGACAGCATGTCAAAGTAAAAAAAAAGAAGAAAAAAAAAGGAGTTTGATTTTTGGGCAATGTTACATGAATACTGTTTTAGGTGCAATTTCAAACACACTGAGGGGGATGTTGCCCTTAAATTATCTGTATTTCGGTATAAATTGTGTATAAAAAATCAACAGCAACCAACCTACAGCTAACAGGTATCTTTCCAGCTTTATTGTTAAGCTTTAGTTGCTGATTCAATGAACTTAATACTTTTATGTTTATTTGCATCAGCTACTATATTTCTCGTGGTACATTGAGCTCTGTGAACAGTCCATTAAATGTAGGACCTCAAATCTTAGCTATGACTTCAGGCTCCGGCTGAAAAAATGTACTGGAAGCAAAGATCTTACTGTATGCATTTGAATAAAAGTGTCTAAATATCTAATCTATATTTATTTGCTCAAGTTTCTGGACATGCCACTATGTGCACTACCTCTGAGTCTGGTAGTATATCAGTGTTCTATGATGAAAATCAGCGATTAATTTAGCCTTTGGACTTATCAAGTGGTTGTTCAAATGACAAAGCTGACCTCAAACGTTTGCATATTCAGTTTTTTTCTTTTTTCAGCTAAACACTTCCCCCTGTGCATAATGAATTAACTTGAAGGCCCGTGTTGACGGATCTCGCTGCTTCCTTGGCTCCTTTCCCATTTCCTTTAGAGATGCTTTATTACTAAAGGTGTGTTTGTCTCAAGAGCAGCCTCGATGATAAAATATCACTGTGCCAAAGTTCCCTTCAAGGTTGCTGAATTGCTCTTTATGGGTTTTAGCTTTTGCTCTCCAGTTGCTTGTTGCTAAATTAGGTGTTACACCTCTTTAAGTATTTTCGGTCACAGTTACTGTCAGCTCTGCTCTCATTTGCACATTTACACCTTTATTTTTTACTAAGAGAGGTAATTCAAGAACCTCTTTTCCTGTCTAAAAAGGTGGTCTAAGGCATACAAATCTTGAAAAGGTGAACAATATGCAGTACATAAAGAGGTTACTGAGCGTCCACACAGGAGTATAATCGAGGTTTAATCCGACAACCAACCAACACCTCCACTGCATGCTGCCAAAAGTGCACCAACCGAGACACCCTGCAGCACTCATTCTATCACTACTACTGCTGTTTCTTTTGTAGTCTGACTTATCAGATGTATCAAGGTATAAGCCTGCCATTTTTTCAATGCATTTCATTCAGCTTACTACTCCCTTCTGCTATCTACGTTTTACAATTTTTACAAACCCATTCACCACTGGAAACAACAACAACCCCCAAGCAGGAACCTACATGCTGAAAGCATTTGGAGTTATCCATTTTAATGACAGTACAGACCTCCCTGCATGTAAATATTCCACCAAAACATTTGCTCCTGTCACTATTTTGGTTGGAGATAGGTCTGACTATACAAGACTAATTCTCTTGCTGAGTCACCTCTTGATGGTACAAACAAACAAGACACAAGTTAGAATGATTAACGTCTGTCACGTGTCAAAGGGATATGATAAGCTGTTTGTCAGCCAGGGAGGGAGAACATTTGGTGTTTACTTCAAATGTAAGTTTCCCAACCATATTGTGATCACAATGTTGAAACCTCATTCTTCCTCATTCTTCTGTCTGATGGTGGTTCTGGTAGAGCTGACAGTATCTTGGGAAGACTTTTTGGAAGAGGTCTTTGAAAGGAAGCTTGACATGTATGAGGAACTGGAGGGCGGGCATCAACGAGCTGAATGGGGCGCACATGTCTGCTAGTATTGGTGGGGCTTTGCAGCGAATCCATACTATACAATACAAGTGAAGGGGCAGAGAAAGTCTCTAGACAGCTGTGGTTCAGAAGAGGAGAACCATGGGGAGCACAGTCGCTAACTAGCCATCTCCACGTTGAGATCTTATCAATCTGGGTTGCCTGGAGGATGGGGCATGACGTTAAAGAAATCAAAATGTCTAATGACTCCAAGAAATGACTGAAGATATATCCAGAAGTTCTAGGAGAAGCACCTGCACAGTTGTGAAATACATTAATTTGATAGTTCTGTTTTTTTTGGGCTGCAAGGTGGAGCAGTGGTTAGCACTGTTGCCTCGCAGCAAGAAGGTCGCCGGTTCGCATCCCGGTGAGGGCACCGGGATCGTTCTGAGTGGAGTTTGCAAGTTCTTCCCGTGCAGTGTGGGTTCTCTCTGGGTTCTCCAGCTTCCTCCCACAAGTCCAAAAACATGTTGAGGTCAATTGGTGATTCCAAATTGTCCGTAGGTGTGAATGTGAGTGTGCTTGGTTGTCTGTCTCTAAGTGTAGCCCTGTGATAGACTGGTGACCTGTCCAGGGTATTCGCTACCTTCACCCTAAGTCGGCTGGGATAGGCTCCAGCCCCCCACGACCCTAGTGAGGATTAAGCGGTGTATAGATAATGGATGGATGGATGGATTGTGCTAGTACTGACTACTACTTAAGTGATATTGCCTCATCAATAGCTTAAATTGACAAACCCACGATTAACACTTGACTCAACAGTTCCTTTCAGATCTACAAGGATTTTGGTCTCAATGCGCCAAATTTTACTGCTTTCACTCCTGCAGCTGCCAGTTCAGCCAACTTTTTTAGGAAGAAAAAGCCCACTTTAACTGCCCTGTACTAAAGACGGGAAAGCTGTACCAACTCGGTGGTGAACACAGTGAAGTATCTAGCAACCACAGCTAGATATTTCACTCAGGAACTGATGAAAATAGAGCTGAAAGTAGAGCTAATATCTGACTTTTGTTGGTCATGTGGACAGAATTACAATGTTCTCATAAGTTAACAGATACCTCAGTGTTTTTTTCTGCTCACCCCAAGTGCTCAGAAATCTACCAGCAGCACCGAGCAAGGAGTGAAGACAACCCAACAACAGGTGATAAACTGATTGTCCGATAATAAAAGAATTGCAGGAACACAGATTCCATCCATCCATCCATCAGAGGCGAACACATGGCAGACGTTTTCAGGCCAAGTGTGCACAGAACACAGTGTGGTCTCACAGCAACAGATCTTGGGGATTAAACCTGTGCACAAGTAAAACCAATGCCTTGAGGTATCAGGTTGTTTTTTTTTTCTTCGCTGACATGTTGTTGTTGTTGTGAATAGAAGCGCAGGGCCGCTGTGTTAAAAAGAACAACCGAGCTGTCACACATGAGCACTTATCTGTGTCACAGTTTCTTATTGAACAAGCATCCCACACAAAACACACACACACACACACACACACACACGAACAGTCAATCTCAGGCTCAGACTTTGTAGTCCCTGTCTTTGTTTCTTTCTCTGGCTTCTCCTTTATGTCTCTCCCTCACCCTCTGATTTCACCTCTCCTCTCATTCCCCTCTCGCATCTGCTGTTAACAGCCTTGACCTAGAAAATCTGTGGTGTCATGATTTCACTTGATGAAGGAGGACATGTTCTTCACCGCTGCAAAAATACCATACAATCACTGTCCTCGAGAAACCTTCTATCTCAGTTCTTCAGAAAATGAAAAAGGGCCCTCGGTTCCTGCACATTTTGACAATTTACAGATTTTCCCGTCATTTGTGTTGCTGCCAGAAAAGGTTGAGAAATGCCACAGTTGCTGTAATGTTGAATTTCTATAGTTTGAAGACGTGCCACTAAGACACATTATGTGTCGGATAATTCAATATAAGGGTCATTTAAAACACAGAAGACGTATTGTGGTTCTCCAAAACATGACTGCACATCACAGCAGAAGCTTGTCACTATAAATACGACGGCAACATATTGACTTTTTAGACAACAGGGTGTGTTAGTCACTGTAAAATAAATAAATAACCAAGTTATTGTCTTTTGGAAAATAGGAATGGCACAACCATAAAATGAGAACATACTGGGGTCTTATTTTTAGAACTGAGCTCCAATGAAGCCTGTCTTTTTTGTCTTTGTCTGGAAGAAAACTTAACATGAAACTGCCACTACCACAAAAAAGAAATGTGCGCACACAAACACGTGCACTCGCTTGCTTAGAGACACGAGCTCTGTGTGAAGCATCCAGTCTGTCACTGTGGCAGAATCCTTTGTGCCTTTGTGACGAACACAAGGGGAACAGGCCTCTAACTGACATGCTGTGTTTATGAGGAGAGCGAGTGGAGATGCCACATTAGACATTGTCACACGCTGGATCACTTGTTAAGGAGGTGTTCCGTGTGTTCGTAGGGTGGGTGATTCAGAGGGCTCCATGAGGGCACGAGCGCGAATGATATAGCTTCCACAGCCACAAATTAAAGGTTAGGTATTGACTGCGGAACATATGGTGAATAAGAATGAGGGAGAAATAAATGGAAGGGTGCGATTCTGTCTACACTTTGCTAGCAGGCATGATTGCTGGTGTCAGGCTTTAACCAAGTGTCTTCCATGTTGAAGACTTAATGGTTATAATGTGCAGTATGTATAAAGCTAATGGAACACTCATTCATCTCCAACTGTTCCGTTTGGGAGGATACAAACTCTTTGGATCACTGGTGTCTATATATGTCTACATGCTTGCACTGCCGGAACAGAAGCCCAACCCAAGTGTTGTCTATTAGCTATATCATGTTAAAAAGGTTAGCGTTAAAAGGTGATAGAGCTGAAAAATCTACCATGAGGAATAGTTTCATTTCAGTCAATATCAGTAATTATTTATCATTTTTTAATAATAATTCATTTGAGCTGAACCACTTTGAGGTGCACAGGTAACAATTTTAATGTTAACACAACTAAAACCACAAAAAAAGAAAAAAACAATACACACAAATAAAATGATACATGATACACATTAACCCTATTCAGGACTCTGGGGGTCTTTTGGACCCCAGGCCGGTTTAGGTAACACGTATTGTTGTTTTATTTTTGAAGATTTTTATTTATTTATTTTTTTAAAATATAAAAACAGGGACATTTGTCATGCATTTGGAACCAAAACTTATCAGAACATGTATTTAACATTGTATAAAAGTCTATAATGAATACCAACACATATTTTGCACATCTTCTACATATGGCAACATGAAAGTCCTGAACAGGGTTAAGTAAAAAAAGTAAAATCCAGATACACATGGAGGGGAACCAGCCACCGCATCAGGCTCAGACTGAGGTTCCTGAACCGGGTGACACTTAACGGGGACAATGCATCTGCCTCTTTGTGCACCAAATGTCAAGTCTGCCACTGAAACTTGACATGAGTGAGTGGTGTGTCTGACTGAAAAGTTGACAACACTATGCATGCCGATACAGTACCGACCTGTCAATCACAAGGTAGCCCCGCCCTAAAACATACTCTGCTTTATGGTCTATTTTCCTCTAAATGGGACTATGATTGACACAATGTGCATCACGCTGTATTGAAGGAGACTTGAAACTAGCGATTGAGACCATTGACTCTTTGGGAAAGTGATGGCTGAGGAAACAAGTCAAGAAAGAAGTAGCATCACTTCCTCATAGACTTCTATACAATCTGACTTCTCTTTGCAACTGAGGAGTCGTCCTCTTCTGGGTGTTGGAAGACATGCAGGTGGAAGTCACTTATGCACTGGCTTCACTGTCAGACCTGGAGACTAAATCTATTGCCATCACACAGTCTATGCCTGTAACCACTCTGGCTCTGTATTGGGCTGAACACTGATGAACATGGATGACCTACTCTTGTGCTGCCCTGAATGTATTCTGTAGTTTTTCACTGAAAAAACGCATATAGTTTTAAGATTAACATCTTACTCCTAAACTCACTGTGTCGCCTTAATAATGACTAATTTTCATATCTAAAGGTCACCTTTAAGCCGCTGATGTTCAGACTTTTAGCACCTCATAAGAGTCAAGCTCCCAACAGTTGCACGTAATGCATCCAATCGGCTTTCAGGTATAAATGTGTAATCTTCAAGCCCAAGCCGGGATAACTGATGACATAATCAGGGTTATTTTCTCAAATGTGACAAATCTCTTCCAAAGCCACCCAAGACAGTATGTAACTGTGTTCACAGGCTGGGAAATACTCAACACGACAAGTAAGCTGACCTTTATGTGCAAAATCAGTATTTACTCATGCTGACATTATTAGAACTTTATACATCATGCAAAATCTTCAGTGTTATCTAGTTGGAACCTATCAACTGAGAGAGTTCACTACTTTTTTTTACTTTGTGCAGTCTAGTTTGTGAAGGATGTTCATTTTTTAAGACCATTTTCAGACCATCTTCAAATCTCTGTGTACATTTGGTGGGTGTATTGGTGTCATTTGATTGAGCAGGTTTCAAGAAACAAAGAGAAAACAATAAATGGCAGTTGGTGACTACAGTGGGACTGAAGCAAATAAGCATCAACTTTTGACCATGTAAATCACGAATAAAGCCAGATCGAAATGCCTTCCAAGATGTCAGATGTCTTTGCCTTCGTTAAACCATATGTGAATGGTTCCAAAGAGCAGAGAGAAATGACTGTTGTGATAACGTGTCACCAAGCAGAAGACGTGACACCAATTAAAAAAGTCACCAAGGAGGGTTTTAAAAACTGGTTGCTTGACAATTTGTGTGTAACACTACAACACAACCGTTTCTCATGTTGCCATCCCAGAACTGTTTGTAAAATGCAAGGCACGAGTTGAAACAGAACTGTCACAATTGTAATATTATGCAGCTACGATAGTCAATGGAGCCCTACTAAAGTCTCACCAACCACTGTATTAATGAGGATTTTCAACTAAAGCGTTGCTGTTTGCAAACAGTATTTTTCTTGGGTGATCACACAAGTGCGAACATGGCAATGGAGATGAAAGAAAGGCCTGGATGGGAGACGTCAAGTCTGTACAACAAGAGACAATGGCCTGAGCATGATGAAGGCTGCTGCCAGTTTAAAGGCCCTTTGACCACAGGCTGCATCTTACAGTCGGTAAGTTATACCCACATTATATTCACTAAGCTGTTTAATCATACTGCAACATATGCCGCAAAAGGACAGACTATCCCAATGTCAGTTTTTTGCTAATATCATGCAGTTGTAACATGGATCCCCACAGAGAACACACTGCAGCTAAAAAAATTCACCCACAATCATCTAAAGTGTGGGAGTATTTCAGACAGCGAGCCAACAATGTGGTGCTCTGTAAGCACTGGAAACTGGAAATGGCTGATCACACCAGTACAGCTGCTGCACGAGCACTCGAAGCGAAAGCATCATGGAGCGATTTGTCACGTCTGCAGCGACAGACGCCGCCATCCTGTTCATGCATCCGTTTATTACATCATGTATTATTTTTCTAATTCAAGCTAACTTGCGTTAATGTTCAGTTTGAAAGTCGAAATCCGACAATTTACACAACTTTTAATGTGACACGAACCATACAGCGTAAATGAGACTACTTCCACTGTCAGAAAACTCATAAAAACTATGTGACAAAATTCAGCAGAGCTTTAAGAGTATCAAGAGATTTCTAATTTTCACTCTGTGTGTCTGTGAACTGCCAGTCAGGAATGAAAGATGAGTGGGACACAAAATCAGACGAGGCAGAACCGCGAGCTACACACTAAAGCATTACTGCTCCAAACGCCAACATGTAATCTTCAAGCCCCAACATCAAAGCCCTAATCCCCCACATTTTTCATCAAATCAATCTTAAGTAAATACATTTCCATTTAATATTTCTTTTGCACTATGACACGTAAACTGATAATAATTTAGAAAAACCCACAGGAGTCCATTAAAGTGGGGCATGAGAAACATTTTAGACGTGACTTGCGACCAGAAAAAGCCTAAATGAAAAGAAGCCCGTGGCTGAAAAGAAGCGTGCTTAAAGGAAATGGGCCACAGTGTGTATTGTGTATCTACAGTAGGTACATCTACATTGCATCTCAAAGGGTGACAAGCTCATCCTCTTCTGAAAGAATACACCCACAGCAGCATTACAGCGTCTTAAGTTTATATAAGTACACTGAGAACGCAATGCAGAAAGGGAAAGACAAAAACTACAAAGAAATCTACAGCATATTGAAGCAAACATTTCAGCCAAGCCCACACTCATACGTCTTTGTGTGAGATTCTTTAAATTGTTCTAAATGCGGCACACTTCTTCAAATAAGCTCTGGTTTAAAGCAAACGTCAGATTAGGCCAAATATGGCATTAAAAAAAAAACTATGTGAACACACTCTTTTACACCAGAGAAGCTAAAAATAAGCAACAGAAATATTACCAACATATTTCTTTACCCCTAAAGCACTACAGGCTGCTAAATGCAAGAAAACCACAGCACTCGTCTGAAAGAAAACAAATGGACTTAAGATTAGTTAATGGACAAACCAATGCTGTCATGGCTATTGCTGGAAAAAAAATCACTTGTGTCCTCAGAGGCAAACAAGGAATTTTCAAATGTACATCCGGAGCTTTCAGGGAAAGACGAAGCCCATCAGAGGTGAATGCCGACAACTGAATGAGAAAAGAAAAAGCTTGTGAACGGACTGACGCAAGACAAGAGAAACCATGAGCCTGAGGAGGAAGATGTTTAGTTGTCATGTGGTTTTTAATATAATTATTCTGACAGATTTTTATTTTGTTACATGTTTGATCTTTGTTTAAAATCAAACCTAGTCAATAAGGGGAGACATTGCAGATGAATAGTGTAAAAACTGAAACTGTTCATTACTTAGAGACAATTCCTTTTTTTAGATAACAAATTTTCTGAAATTTTGTGTTGAAATACGCAAATGATGTATCATCTATCAAAATGTGCACTTATTTGCAACAGTTTGAGAGCAGAAATCTGAACACTGGACAATTTCAAAATTCGTGATTTATGTTGTTGACATATTAGAGTCAAAGGGGGATTTTGGAAATCTCTCTTTTGGCACCAAATAAATCAGGAAATATTGTCAACAGTCAGAATAAAAGGAACATTTTGCCATGGTTTGAGGGATAAAATGTTCTATAAATCAGGCTGTGAATGACAACTCCTCTGTAAAAACCTTCAAAATATAGAAAGCAATAAAACTGCCAAGTGTGGCGTATGTAAGTGCTTCTGAAGTCATTCAGAACTCATTTTGCGAAAGCAGCCTTTAGGGATACGTATTGAAACTTTCCCTGCTGATTACTTACATCAAGAAAATTAACTCTTTTGTGTTATAACTTTAATGAAATTTTATATTCCAATGCACAAAGGAAGCGTTATTTAATAAAAAACAAAAAAACCTGCTATGATTTAAATAAATGTCAAACAGACACAGTGTAATAAACACCGATAACTGAATTTTGGATGCTTTATTTCCATGAAAATGACCTAAAATTGCAAAATTGAACAGTGCATTAACATAAATCCGTTTTAGTGCAGTGTCTTTAGGAAAAGACAAAAAGATAACCAGTTGTGAAGAATATGAGGTGTTTTGGTTTTTCTCTGCCTCTTGTCTCGGTGTTTTGGTGGGCATCCCTCTCTTTTCTCTGCAGGCTGGGCGGAGCTGATCGGGGAAGGACCACAGACTGTATAAAAGATGGACGTAGCAACCGGCCCTGAAAAATGAAGCCAACCCGGAAGTGTCAAAAACCTGCAATATCACTACGTCCACTAGTTGCTTGCTCCAAAAAGCCCTGGCTCCCATAGAAATGAATTGGAAAAGAAGTGATCACAGATCACGAAACACTGCATTCCTACAGCTCAGGATTTTTGTCTCATTAGTTTTCATGATCAAATCCAGAGATCAGGTGGCCAATCTGAAAATAAATCGATACAGAATTTTTAAAAAATCGTCAACATTTTGCGGGGCAAGGGGCGTGGCTGGCTTGATTGACCGTCGGCAGTGACCATACAGATGAAGCGAGCAGAAGGGGGTAAATGTGGGCGGGCAGAGAGGGCCCGCCTCTCAATCCGTCTGACCAATCGCTGCTCCTATGGCTCCGCCCCCCCACCGACACGTTTTGCGTCACTGGCTCCAAAATCCAAGATGTCAACCAGGAAGTAGCAAAACTCTGGCTTCATTTTCTCAGTGCAGAAACCAACGGGTGACATCACGGTAGCTACGTCCATCTTTTATACAGTCTATGGGAAGGACGCTCACGCGCTGGCAGCTGTGGCTCATCTGCTCATCAGCTGGTGTCTTCTCATATACGAGTGTCTCACAGAACTCCAGCGCCAGATGATTGTGATACCTCCCCAGTGGTACAGTCAGGCCGCTTAGCTGCTGCACTTCGTTGAGCCTTTAGCTAAGTTTGTGTTTTCAAGTTTTTGAGCTGATCGTGTTTATCTTTGTTTATCTCCAGCGTCCCTCCTCGGCTCCAGCACCCAGCACTTCACCCGGCACGCCAGCCTTTCATCCACGAGCCCACACGACGGGAACCCACGGTGACGAGCACCCTCACAAGAAGGATCAGCACCTCCACCGGGGAAACCTCCACGGGAAAGACTGTTCACGAGCACCGTCCCCTGAGCACCGGACCTCCACGCACCGTCCTCGGAATCCTCCTCCACGACTCCCTCCCCAGCACAACCTTGGTGGAATCCTCCCTCACGGACCTCAGCACAGACGACCTCCTTCCTGCACCCCCTATTACTGGCACCCCTGCACCAGATCCCTCCACCTGGTTTCCACCACTTCCCCTCCTGGTTTAATAAAACCTGTTTTCCTTTAACCCTTTTGTCCTGCCTCCCTTGTCGTTTAGGTCCACCCGCAGAGCTACAGAGCTCGGGCCGTCACAAAAATACTGGCATTTGTGAAACTGGAGTCAGTAAAATATGGATATTTTTGCCTTTGATAAAAATAACACTACCAGTATTGTGTTTTGTAGCACATATACCGTGTCAGTTTCTAATCTGCCACCATCAGCCTGTGAGTGTGACTCTGAATGAGTGTATTCAAAAACTCACATATTTGATTTTGGCACTGAGGTTGATTATTGTTAAAGGATCTTTGTTCTACATGATGATAAAGCCGCTAAAAGTTAAAATAGGATATGTCACTGTCTTTAAATCAAAATAATAATAATAAAATAAAAAGCCTTTTTTTCCCCAGCTGGAAACACACACAACACCTACATTTCTTGCTCCATTACTATCTTCTGACATCCTGAGACTAACTCCCAAAATAAAAACCACCAATGCCAGACGTTTAAATCATTTCTTTATGGATTGCACCGAACAAAATAAAAAAAAGGTCTCTTATAAAATAAAAACAACAGGCCGACAAATACACTAGAATTCCAGCCAAAAAGGAAGTTGGCAGGCATTTTGTCGGTATCTAGAAATACCAAGCGAAGTGAAATGTCACTGACTGACAAGGTAATTTGAACAAAAATATATAATTTATTTGGCTGATGTTGTGACCTGACAAGCCAATCAAAACTTCAGAAAAACAAAGCTCGCTACCAAGCTTAATGTACTAGTCTTAATGTTAAACCATCCCCCACAATACAGATGGAATATAAGTATATAATTAAAAACCAGCGCTCTCCAGCTTCAAGCATTATTTTGTCAGCAGAGTTTCCTTCCTTGGCATAAAAGAGGTTGTCTAATCATCTGATTTGTATTCTATTAAAGCAGACCATTAGTCACAGATCTGTTTATCACATGTCAGCATGTGTCTCCGCTTGTCTCCCTGGAGACAGCAAAAGAAAGACGGAAATGAACAAAGAGAGAAAGAGATATCAGCTGACCACATGCCACCAAGCCTCTGCTGCATCTCCCCTGACAGTCCTAATCTATCAGCAGGTCAATCTGTTGACAGATACTCCGTCGAGTACCAGCCTGAAAGACATCCGCTAGCTCAGTGAGACACCTTATGTTAACTAAGAATGTGCAGCATGGCAAAGAGACACATGCTCGCACAGTGTGGAGCTCGGTCATGTCAGCGTGGAGCCGCACGCTATAGCAGACGCACTGCAGACCGCAATGTGGTGTGGAGCGGCTGCTGGCCCGACCCCCGAGAGCAGGAAACCTTTTGCAGAGCAAGAGGCAGCCTTGTGCCTGTGCCGTCTACGCTGCATACTAATCGTTAGCAGTAGAAGGTCTATTACACTTATCAGGATTTCATGTATCCCCAAAGGGCACTTTCACTAAATTTAATAAAAACTCTTAAAATTCTGTTATTTCAACTGCAACACAAACACACACACAGAGGCTAAAATTAAATTGGTAATTAAATATAATGAGCTTTTTCGTTGATTGGCAATTTTGACAATTAATTAATCATTGAAGTAATTTTTTTGGCCAACAAAACAGTCATTCAGAGATTCTGTGGTTACCAGCTTCTCTAGTTTGCTGCTTTATATTAACAGTACTGACACTAACACCTTCATATTTTAAAACGATTAATACAAAGAAGACAAATCATTTGGGCATCTTTTCTAAAAGCTTACACACTAAACAAACCGGTAATGAAAGTAATCATTGGCTGCAACACAAAAAATAAACAAAGAGCTGTGTCATTAAAAGCATAAATTAAAACTTGACTTTCGCAGATAGCTTTTGACAAGGAAATGTATCCTTTGGGTTTGATTACAGACTGATTGCTAAACTCCTA
This sequence comes from Stegastes partitus, assembly GCF_000690725.1. Lineage (NCBI taxonomy): Eukaryota > Metazoa > Chordata > Actinopteri > Pomacentridae > Stegastes > Stegastes partitus. Next base: position 652,982 of record NW_007577762.1, read on the forward strand.
ACACTGACATTAGGGCTGCAACTAACAATTATTTTTTATTGTCGATTAATTTCTTGATTAACCAGTTAGTTGATTGGCCTGTAAAATGTCAGAAAATGGGGAAAAATGTTCATCAGTGTTTCCCAGAGCTCAAAATGATAATCTGTTGTTTTGTCCACAACCCAAAAATATTCAATTTACTGTCACAGAGGAGTAAAGAAAACAGAAAATATTCAAAGTGGAAAGACTGGAATCTGATGCTTTGACTTATTTTTTCTTAAAACATTACTAAAGTTGATTAACAAAACAGTTGGACAATAATTTAATAGGTGACAACTAATTGAATAATGATGAATGTTACAGCTCTAATAGACACTAAAAGTGAACTATGTTGGGGTAAAAACACAAAAAAGTATGTTTTTTTTGTACAGTTCTCACAAAAGGGAGCTAAAGTTCTACATCACTTTTATGGTAGAATGTGTTCCACTAATTATGGTAGTTCTGTCTCTCATTTAGCAGAACAAAGTAAAGCTTGTATTCCATTTCACTTTGGCCTGCAGAGAAGCTGTTGCTGCTGGAAGATGAAATTGTTAATGTAGACATATCTGAACTAACCACAGACAATCTAGTCGTTCTTGGACACGACACTGATCAGGTTAAGGAAAACGGTTTGTTAAAGGGCAGCAAAAACAGAAGCTGTAATAATATTATTGTTGTATAAGGCTGTTCCGAGGCTAGATTTTTAGGTATTTGCATTTTTACAACTGTAAAGTCAGTTTGTGACTTTGGCACTTAAACCTTAATCTAAATGTATAATATTAATGCCAACATACTGTCCCATCATACATTTTATAGCCATGACCATTTGGCACCACTTCAACAACCAGAGAATTCAAGTAGAACAGAACTCAGCTTTCCACTTAATGCTAAACTAGCAGTCTATAAATCAACCAGTAAATTAAACTGAACGGGTTCTATGAAATGAAATTTGATCATTTCTCTTTCATACTGCGCCGTTCACGTTTCTTCCTGCAGTATGAAGTGCTCGAACATGTACCATTTTATTCCCCCCTATTATTTAATCAAATGCTGAGAGGCCACTTTCACACTTTTTTGAGAGGTGCTACGAAATCAAGTGCAAGCGTGGAATAACCATGAAAAACTCTTCAGAACCTGTTTCTCTGTTCAGAGACCCATCAGATTAGAGTTACTGAGGTGAAGAGATCAGAGTGAGATGAGAAGTGTAACTTCAGCTGCAGAGTTCGCCAAAAGGTCGCCTCTACCGTGACCCGCCTCAGCTATTTTCTGAGTCACTGAGGATGACTATGTATATTCTGCGTGCAAGCTAAGGTAAACCAAGCATTCCTAAAAAAAATTTCAACTATGCGAGAGACATGTTTAGCCTTGGAAGAGGAGTTTTAAGCTGGTAGCCCTCTTTGCTCCTCGAGGTAGAAACCTGAGGAGGATCGGTTGCTTCGAGGAGTTTGAGGAAGGATGGAGATGGAAGTAAGAGACGAAGGTTGAAACTCAGTTCACCTAGATACTCAGAGAAGACAGAACTTTCAAGAAACTGCGAATGAATTAAAATTTTATCTTGTTTTTTCAGCCTGTACTCAGCAGTGTTATCCAGCGTCACTTTGATCACTGCTACACTCATCATCTGTGCCTTGAAGATGCTGTGTGTGCGAGTGTGAAGTGTGCGCTACTGTGTGTGCGAGGGTCGACGAAGTCAAGTGCTGGTGTCTAGTCGACTGCACTGCTTTGCTTCAGTGCATTCACACACACACACTTACACACAGTTTGACCCACTGTCGCTGAGATGTGCCCATTTCTCCTCTTGGATCAACCCCGAGGACTTCACTACAACAGCTGCATCCAGCTTTGCTCTCACTCTGTGACTCTCTGCCTCCCTCACATCTCACCATCTTTTACTGTTGTGGGTGTTGAGGCGCAGTTTGTCAGTGTTCAAGCATAAACTGGGTCCCTAACTGACTGTTTCTCTCTGCCGCAGCCTTCGCAAGTCACTTCAATCACAAAAAGCAGTAAAGAGTAAGTGATGTACACGCTGGACTCTGCCATTGATTATCAGCTAACTGGTGACAGTGTTGACTATTGAGAGAACAGTACTACAATAATGCCAACGGTCAGGACAGGATTAAGTTCGTCAGTCATGTTTCTTAAAAAAAAAATGACATATCCATCCATCCATTATCTATACACCGCTTAATCCTCACTAGGGTCGCGGGCGGCTGGAGCCTATCCCAGTCGACTTAGGGTGAAGGCAGAGGACAGGTCATCAGTCTACTGCAGGGCTACACGTAGAGAGTAGTCAAGCACACTCACATTCACATCTATGGACAATTTAGAATCACCAATTGACCTCAACATGTTTTTGGACTGTGTGGGAGGAAGCCGGAGAACCCACACTGCAAACTCCACACAGAAAGATCCCAGTGCCTCCACCAGGACGCGAACCGGCGACCTCTTTGCTGCGAGGTGACAGTGCTACCACCAGCGCCACTTTGCAGCCCAAAAATTACGCAAAGGATATCAAATGTATGACATTTAAAACAGGCAAAATTGTTTCTGATGAGCAAAAATTTGCATTTTAGCAAAACTGGTCACAGCGTAAGAAACGAGCTGCATAAACAGAGATGCTTGAATTAGCTAACTTCTTCTGCCGTCAATAAGAGTATAGATATACAGCTTTACAGCAAATTAAACATACTGTGAAACAGTGAAAACAGTATTGGAAAATAATTAATAATGATTGGGTAGTCAGACACTGTTAGCAATAGTTAGCAAACATATCGTTTAAAAAATGTACTTATCAATACTGGAGAATAAATATTAAGTTCAACACAGTTAATAATAACCAGACTTTAAGTGAAATACATAACAGTGACCTAAACAACAAATTTTACAGTTTGGCCTTTTCCAAATGTTGCATTAGCAAAAGATTCAGATTCAGATTTGTTTTATTGTCATTGTAACAAGTACAACGAAACGTAGGGTGCCGTCATTTCAGTGCAAAAAAACAAAAATATACGAACTTTATGGAACAATAAAAACTTTGTAAAACACTATATACAATATTAAAAGAAATATATATAAAAACAATTAAAAATGAACTCTATATAAAAAAATGAAGTTAAATAATGAGCATGGTGTATATTGCACAGAGTGGATATTGGGCAGAGGGAGTGGAGTTGTATATTGCACATTAAAAATTAAATAAAAACATTGGCTTTACACCATGATAGCTTCACATAGCTTGCATAGCGGTTAACCGGGTTAGCAATAAACAAATCGCAGAAAAACTAAATTAACAAAAATAGCTACAATGAATAGGGCAGCTGCAGGTGATGCACCGACAAGGACATTGAGGGGGTTGAGAAAACATGCCTTTGAATACGTTTAACCAGGAGTGTAGCGCTGTTTGTTCAAGTACCGCAGTGTACATTTGCATCCACATTTATGTAACTGTTCCTACAGAGGCAAGGCTGACTGACTTTAAAAGCATTTCATGAAGTTATCATGTTTCAGCTAATTTATTTACAAAAAGAACAGCTTGATTCTCCCATCTATGTGAATATATTGTCCTAACAAATGATGAGTGAAATCATTATTGATATGACAGACTGCAATTCAATCATCCAATTTAGCATGTTGGTGCTAAATTGACCACACAACTGATGGACTTTTGCATTCATAGTAATAAATGAGGCATATACAGGCAGAAATAGGGGCTTCAAATAAGTTTTAAGTCATTTTAGGGTATTATTACCATAAAGCTACCACTTTATAGTTGTTCCAAGCAATAAGACTACATTTTCTGCCTTTTCATCTTTACTACTCGACTTTATACACCTGATTGGAAATGTTAACATTTTTTTGCACATCTTTAGAAGGGAAAGAAAAACAAAATTGAATTCACTGTGCTGCTAAAAGACAACCGGCAGCATGTTCCAAACACAACAACTCAACATTTCTCTTGATTGAGCTACACTTTACTGATGTTTGGATCGTCGAGCTCTAAAAAAATGTATCCGAATTTTAATCATATTAGACAAACTGTCCATCCATCCATTATCTATACACCACTTTGTCCTCACTAGGGTCGCGGGGGGGCTAGAGCCTATCCTAGCTGACTCAGGGTGAAGGCAGAGGACACCCTGGACAGGTCACCAGTCTATCACAGGGCTACACTTAGAGACAGACAACCAAGCACACTCACATTCACACCTACGGACAATTTAGAATCACCAATTGACCTCAACATGTTTTGGGACTGTGTGGAAGCTGGAGAACCCGGAGAGAACCCACGCTGCACGGGGAGAACATGCAAACTCCACACAGAAAGATCCCAGATGTCCTCACTGGGACGTGAACCAGCGACGTTCATGCTGTGAGGCAACAGTGCTAACCAACTGCGCCACCTTGCAGCCCATTATACAAACTGTGAATCATTAAATCTAAGTCACTTAAAATAGCCAGACATTAGTAGGACAAACAGTGAAGTCTGGCATCACAGCGCTGCACTTTGTAGACCCACCATCTACCTCGCCCACCTCCTTCCTCTGGTACAACTTATGAATGTAGCATTTCATTCATTCAAAAAACAGCTTCCTTTTAAACATGTTGCAGCTGACAACTGCATTTGCCACCACAATGTAATTGGGAAAACATATGTGTCCAAGGTGGCAGGGTTGCAACAGAGTACACAGGACTTTATTGGACTGCGTTACAGTGTAAAGACATCTTTATTTAAATCATGTAAGGTCAGAAAAATTTTAAATGTTAAATAATAATAAACTGTAGACTGTGAAGTTTAAATTAGAGTCAGTCAGACAGGCAAAAATGTTCATCACACCCAAGTTACTTGTTGGTGTAACAATGTGCATCTGTCTGTACTTGACAGCTCCTCTTAGAACTGTATCTCTGAGTGAACACGCCATTAACTTGTGCAAAGCATACTTCTGCTGTGTGTTCATTTCATTGCTGGAAAAAAAAAAGAATTAAAAAAAACAAAAAACTTCCCTAACATGAGCGTGTAGTGCAGTATTCACTTGGGTATACTCAGTGCCAAAACCATATGGGCTGTAGAGTACACCAAACAGGCTGGTGTTCCAGTAAAGGAGTTTCCCTACAAATGATCGACTATATTGAGTGTTTGTGTGAGTTCTCTGGCTCCTGCAGCAGGGGTTTAGGCCAGAAACTAAACAAAAAAATAATTTTCACATTCTGAAGTGAAGTGTACTGGTGGACCAGAGGCTTAAAGTACACAGAGCAGTGTATGTTTACTGTGCGAATATTGAATCTGGCTCGTGACCAACAGAACGCTGCATGCCAACTCCTGCATCTCACATCATTTCCTCTCTTTTTTTTTTACTGATTATCTAAAAGACGACTATGAAGCTTAAAGAATGAGGATCTAAACCATACTGTGGGAGTATCAAATGAATGAGGGAAGTACAAGGCAGTCGGCTCCATTGGTGGTATAAGCTGATAAAAAGAAGGGACTGCTGTTCTGTTTACCTGAGAATACTTGCGCAAATGTGTTCACGGCTTTGTAATTCAAATTCCACATCAGTAAAAAATTTCCAGGCTGGATTACAAGCCTACAAACGGCCACTCACATACAAAAAGCTTGTTAAAATGGCTCCTAGTAGGAGGGACCTGACACTTATTGGCTCTCTGCTCGATGCATCAAACTGCAGAGGACTAACCAAATTCACTGTTTCTCTCTTTATGTCTCTTAACTTATTTTCTATCCTTCTTCCATCCTCTTTTGCTCTGGCCATCTCTCAGGAGACTTACTATCATAACTGCTGTCATGCAGAGAGAAACTGTGAAAGTAAAATTGCCCCCATCGTCATCCCGTCTGTCCTCTCTGCCCTGGTATTTTCTTTGGCCCTGCTGTGTTAAAAATTCAGCGAGGAGAACAATAGGAAAATATAAAACCACAAAAAGTGCAATCGGTAGGGTCATGATATACGTACAGCTGAAGATGTGTGACATTTTGCCAGACAAAAGTCTACACCCAGAGTACATGCGTCGGACTTGAACAATAATCTTTCTTTTTCCTGTGGTCACTCTCCTTCTGTTCCTGAGTAGAGGCACTGAATGCCCCACTGCTCCGGCAGAGCAGCTTAGCAGCCAGCAGAACAGAAGCCTGTGGCTGAAAAAGGCAGGTGTGGATGAAACTGAGTGAGTGTGAAGCTGCCCACCGATATGAAAGAGCACAGACGGTTGGTCAACCTACCGTGAGCTGATAAGGTTTTAACTGAGAGAGGAACATAAGACTGTGCAGGTGGGGAACTAAAACTATGATATAACACAGCTTTTCAAACGAAAGCAAATGATTAGGATTACCACAGGTGGAAAATGCTGTTTAAACATTCAGGAAAAATTCTTAAGTCTTTGTAAAAAAAACACCTCATTTTCTCTGAGAGCTGCTAAAAAAGGTGTGATTTACAGGCTAAGAGACGATTCTGATTTCAGTTGGTCCTTTATGTCATTCATCAAGTATGACTAAAGTTCTTATAGGCCAGTGTCACCACTCAGTAACCATCTTGGTAACACCGGCAGGCAGATATGTCAGGATAACAAGGCCAGGTCCCTTTCTACACAAATGGGGAACAAGTCATAACTGCAGCTTCAATGGTCACCAGGACATAAAAACGGAATGTATAGAACCGCCAGTCAAGTCTGGCAAAAACTGCATAAAATGTTTGGTGACTTTGGCCCAAAATAAGGTTTAAAATGCATTTCCCCCATAGGTTATACAGCACTTCTACAACACGTACACGTCGCAACACTGCCCTTGAATCAGAGCAACAGCGTGATAGCCTTAATGTTCCCGCTTTCACAAACTCTGTCCCCAAAACTTCTATTCCTGTACAACTAAACTCCATCCTCAGTTACATTGTGAGGGAAACATATTTACGATCAACCACAAATACATTTCAAATCAACATACCTTTGCCATTTATTTTATAGGGTTGTATTTTTAACACAAACCATTCCATTTTACTGAACCTAAACCACATCGCTTTGGTGCCTAAACGTCACCAAACAGGAAGTGAAAACCAAGACACAAACCCCGGCCTCCTACGTCCAAGTCCTGTTGGTGATTTGTAACTTCATATTCCCTTCCAAACTCCTCATGTGGACTTTCTGGTTCTTCCAAACTTGAAGACTCTCCTACTGTATCACATATTAGAAAATATGCTTGTTTCAAACCAATATTGTATTTCGTGAGGAGACAGGGTTGGATTCTGTTGTTGAAAAGCAGACAACTGACTTTTAGGGAGCAGAGCAGGACATGTGTCATGGATTCATCAGAATTGTCCCACGGACAGGATTATTAAAGGATCTTTAAGTCTCTCCTTCACAGCACTGAACATTTGTAAGACTAGTCGACAGCCACATTAGCAGCTCTGTGAGGCTGTGACACTGTGGTGCTTTGAGCTAAATGATAACAGCAGCACGCTAATGCTCACAGTGTGCAGTAATATCCAGATGTTAGACTGGCATCATGTACATCATGTTCACCGATCCTAGTTTTAGCATGATAGCATGCAAAAGTAGCTTTTAACACCAGCAACCAGCCTACAGCTGAGGCTGATGGGCTGTGATGTGCATTTTGCAGATATCTAGTTTTAAACCTGCTTTTATACCTTAGTCCAGCCTACACGAAAAGTCAGGAGATCACCAAAGTTATTACAATTAATCCTGTGGCAAACATGAATATCTGTACCAAATTTCAAGGTAAATCATCCAGAAGTTGTTGATAAGAGGAATTTTAAGACATCACTTTGGGCTCTGGGTAAACGTGATTCACAGTGTTTGATGTATGCTGTACAGACTACATGCTGAATCTAAATTGAAAAAGTAACTGAGACATGAATCGATAATGAAAATATGTGAATCTTGCATCATTGCCCTCTTGATGTGTTTTGGACCTCTGACAGCTTTTTTCGCTGCTTAACATTAATATCAAACGACAAAGGGATTAAAATTCTTGATTCGGCACTTTTTCCTGCACAACCTTTTCAAGGTGAGGCAAAATAACTGATGTGCGTTGTCTCACCCATTATGTCCTCCCCCCCTTTTCTTTTGCTCCAACAGTGACAGAGTCCTTAATATATCCAGCATGGCTATCTGTGAGACCATATGCCCACGGCAGGAACCCTGAAGAGCCTGGCAGAGGGCCCACTCACAACCAGCAAATAAATAATGGGCCATTATGTTCAATCATATGCTGAGCTATAAAGGTCTAAAGCTCAGAGCTGCAGTATTCAACATGCAGCGTGGAAAAACAGAATAGTATGAAATCCTTCTGTATAGCCAAAGCCTGTGTATTTTACTTTGTACAAAGGACTCCATTGTTGTGTGAAAACTATTAAAAACACATCAGTCAGACACACTGTTGCACTGGGTGACGTGTTCCTTCGCTACCACCAACATGAACACTGTGCTGGATTTCAAGGCCATCCCACATACACTGTCTTACTGCCGCAAATGCTCCACTTTGACTAATGTTTGCTAAAGGCTACAGTGCCCAGCTGTTTTAGGAAGTCGTCCAGACTTTCTAAAAAGGATACTATAAATTTGTGACCCATTTTCTAAAGAGCATGTCTTCAGTAGAAACAAACTGGCTCGGGCAGAGTGTCACAGACAGGGCAGAGGACAAAAGCCTTGACTGTACTCCCATGTGGACGCGTACATGGACAGCTGCGGACAGCTAGTTGCTGTTATTTTACTACTTTCTAGTCTGCCTAGAGTCTGTTTGGAGGACTCAGTTGCATACATGCACAGCAGAGCGGCGTTCATGTATTCTGTGCATGAACACACGACTGCTGAGCGTGAGCACCACTGCCCTTGTAACGTAGCGGCGGCACAGAGACGATGTTTGGGCAACATGTGGATGTCTACAGAAGTGGTCGGCACAGACTCTCACGGACTTAGGGAAAGGATGAAATTTATGGAAAGTATGATGCTGACCTAACACAATGTTTTTGTCTTCTTATTTCTTCAAAGATGTAATACGTAAGTAAAGACTGAAAACATTTGAACAAGTGAGTCATATTTCAAAAAAGTGTCTGCTGTTCTAAATTTGACAGTTTTTGAAACAAAGCGAGCAATCTGAGGATGCTACCTTAGGCTCTGGAAACATCCATCTATCCATTATCTACACACCGCTTAATCCTCACTAGGGTCACGGGGGGCTGGAGTCTATCCCAGCTGACTCAGGGTGAAGGCAGGGGACACCCTGGACAGGTCACCAGTCTATCACAGGGCTACACCTAGAGACAGACAACCAAGCACACTCACATTCACACCTATGGATAATCTAAAATCACCAATTAATCTCAACATGTTTTTGAACTGTGTGGGAGGAAGCTGGAGAACCCGGAGAGAACCCACGCTGCACGGGGAAGCAACAGTGCTAAACCTCCAAGCCACCTTGCAGCCCATAAACAACACAATTAGTCAAATATTTTTAGAAAAAAATTCACATTATTATTTCTAATGAAAATAGTTATTTCAGTATATTAGTATATGAAATAATGGTTAGCTGCAGTCGTAATTTAAAAACAAAGCAGGTGTTTGCACTTAGCCTGACTCACCAGATGTAGACTTTGGGTATAAACCTGTTATTTCCACCACGCAGTTCACACAGTTTTCACCTTTATAACCACTCTCTGCGTGCTACCAGTTTTAAAATCCCCTTTGCTATGGTAAAAAAACAACAACAACCTGTGAGCAGCAACCTACACGCTAAAAGGTTCTGATGAAGATTTGGATTGTGCAGTAACCCAACCTTGCTTGGTTCTTCATAGAATTAAACATTTTAATGCAGAAGTCGCCTGACTGCCAGCAAATGTTCCACCAAAAAAAATCCCCCATCACAGTTTTACAAGGACACCATCACTGCATCCTGGACTTAGAATTTCTTAGAAGAAATACAAAAAAGCTAGCCTTTCTATTTTTTCTCAGACCATTCTCCAGCATCGACACAGCACTGTGGAGACAGGTCTGGTATGTTAAACTAGCTGGCACTCAACCCAGGGTTTAACCCATTATTCTTGGATACTAAAAGTGAAAAAAATACAGAGTATGTTCAGAATATTTCACATTGCCCAAGAATATATATGTGATTGGAAATGATAGGGGTGTAATATTACTATTCTTTAAGAATAGCTCTTGGGCAATCTCCCCTTTTTGCCTAATGTGCATTTTAAAGAAATAAAAGCATATTTCAAAATTCTCTCAAACTTCCTGTTTTTTCTTTACCTTGACCGGCTGGTAGAGCAGTTGCTGGGAGGGCTGAGGTCAAGGTAAATTAAGAGTTTTTTATTGGCGAAGTCTACCACAAGAGTGGAGAAATTATTTTGCCTTTGTCTGAAACAAAGGGTAATTGATGCTATCGCTTACCTTGCATGTTGAAAAAAAAGAATCAATACAGCAGACAGCACAACTCAAGGAGTATGCCATTGCTGTCTGTCTAACATAGTGCTGTATTGATGTGACTCTTTGAGCTGCAAATTAGTTGAAGTGACAGTATAATGGACCCCAGTGAAAGAAAAGGGAGATTTTTAGGTGAAAACAAAGGATTCTTTCATTCCTTTTATGCCCACTAGTGCTCTGTTCTCTAACGGTATCAATTATAGTTTCATATCAGGGAAATATAATCTATTTAGACTGGTTTGTTATGCAAATAACCTGAGGAATTTGGGCGGTGAAGTGTTTTATAATGTGCAAGCCTTCTGCTTCTCGCCGCAGCTAAAAATCAATTTATGCTTTTTCAAACATGTCAACGATGGCAGCTACAGAAGAGAAATGGTGATTGTAGTTAAACGTGCGTAATGAAGGTGGTTTAAATGCTGATTGACTCATATGGATGGTATAAGCAGTGAGTAGGTTATATGCTGCAGGAATCCCTCATCTTATATTCTTATTCACAGCACTTTTTTAGGCAGTATATTTCTATCAGTCTGCAGTCTGAGTTTATAACGTGCCAAAATGTCTGCACTCTCCTCACTTTAGCTTTACATAGAAGCTGGCCTTCAACTGATCATTATTTCTGAGCAACCTGTCAACAGTTTTAATGAGTGATCATTTGTTGTCTGTAAAATGTCAGAAAATAGCAAAAACTTCACATTACCAGAGTCCAGGAAGTCTTGAAATAGCTTGTTTTGTCTAACAACGCCTGATTTCTAATGATGTATCTATAATTTATAATGGCAAAATCAGACATAAAAAAAACAAGGCTTGGCGACCATTAACATGGACTTATCAATAAAGCAACTGTTCACCTTTTCCAAAAGAGATCATCTGTAAATACAGTGTTTAGGGTATTGGGTTAAGACTATAACCATGAACCACACATTTCCTGCTTTACAACTGACTATCTGAGTGAAAGTCTTTGTTCCAATTTACTCTCCATTTCTCCCTCTCACTTCCTCATAGTCAAACCTCTGCTTTAAACTATGGAATTAATTAAAAAAGGCATAAATTGTCCCCAAAATGTAGACACATCACTTGATTCACGACTTAAGCTTGATTTATACGTCTGTGTTGAATCGATAACTGATGTAACTCCATGTTGTGGTGATGCAGACCGTTTAGCACTGCTGGGCTTAAACCTGCTGGCTGACTTGGGTCGACCTTCTCTGAAAAGTTTGCATATTCAGGTTCTGTTTTATGAATGTCAATGACTGTGGAATTGGATGCACAAGCCTCATCTCCATTCTCATTATTAGCTCTAAATGGACACCCGCAAACATCCATTAGAAATCAAGACTTGTGGCAGTTTTCTTTCTCATTATAACTTTCAACGAGAGGAAGAAATGCAGTTTTATCGATTGTGTCACATCATCAGGCTCTCCAACAGCAGAAGAGCTCTCTTTACGCATGACCGTAACACACAGTTGTAGCTACTTATTGCTTGAGTACCACTAATTTGTCCCATGTATCTGTAAACTCAAACATTACAAGATTTATTTTCTCCAGTAACGATACACCTATTCTAGCTGCGCTGGAAACTTTCAGTTACAACAGTGGCTTTCTGTATAGCACGTTTGTATATAGCCTGTAAGAACAACAGTAATTACCTTCATCAGATTTTTTAAAATCATTTCTTAAATGCATAAGATTGCACCGTTTTTCTTTTTACTTGCACTTGAGTGCCTTTTATACTTAAGGACTGATGTCGATTTCTTTGAAGTGAAGTTGTATAAGATACTGAGCGTTTGTCAGTAGATGATAGTCAACATGTTCCCAGCAGACGGTAGGACTGGCACATAAGCTAAGGAGTCCTATACTTTACACTATATATAGAATATTTTTATTGCTGTGGCTGGTTGTCAGACAGCGTGATGGGGACATGAAGCAGTTCATCACTCTGTTTTACCGGCCAACTCACAAGAGCTGCTAGTCTGTTAGTGTGTGACTTTGTTTTTAACATGTTAGTTCAGAACCAACTTGTCAAAACCAAAGTCACACAGTAACAGAAACTAACAAGTAGAACAACAACTGAGAGGGGCATAAAGGGACAAGAAATATTACAAAACTTCACAGAATTCTAAATATATTCAGTAAAAATTCTTCATTTTCAGTAAAATTATAAAAAAATAAAATAAATTTGAACCATATATTTAGTTTTTAACTTGCACTTTATTGACTTTTGATTGTGTGACAATTTATGGCTTATTTAATGGCTTATAAGCGAATACACAACCACAAGAAGTTTTCATTCTTGTAAAAAAAAAACAAAAAAAAACCTTTTGTGTCTTCAATGACATGGCTATTTTTCACTGTGGTATTAAAAATTCTATTGATTTTAGAGGTTTTTCAAGCTATTCTATCAAAGTTAGAAACGTAACTATCGTGACAAGACTAACGCAGACCTGAGTGTGACTTGAATGATAGACACCTAGTTTGAGGTTTGTAAGAGCACATTTATCTTAAGGAAATTACATTCACATGCTCTTCGTGAGTATATATTGTTAATCCATCTGGCCCCTTGATGCAAGTCAACTTATGAGAAACGTTTAAGTCACATCTCATGGTGCTCAACAGTGGATGAAATGTACTCATAAGTTTTGGATTTTGAATTGCAACTTACAACTGTGTATCTTGGTTTCAGGACTTGAGACTCCCCACCATCACTACCATCTCGAACTTTAAAAAAACAAAAAAAAAAAACCTCAGCGACAGGACAAACCATATCTGGACATGTTGCACAGTTTGCTTTTGTAATCATCAGACGGGGATGTGACCTAAACATTTGGTACAGAAATGCTGCCAGAAATATGCATTAAAAATGCTATTTTTCCTCACTAACTGACATGACTCATCACTGATACAATGGACCAACACGTTCTTCCAGAATATACGGGCAAAAAAACTGTTGAGTTGTGTGAAAATTCGCAGTCAAGGTGTGAAGATTCATAGTTAAGGATATATTTTCACACTAATATAACTTATTAATCACATCTCAGTAAACATTGGGCATGTTTTGTTAGGAATGACTTCCTGAACCACTGAAAACTGTGATCGTGAAGTCTGATAGCCTCTGGGTATAGAAGAGTACAGCATCTAATACCGGACTGACTGATCTAAAATTGCCTCTTCATGCCCAATTCGCTGTGGGAAATACAGCACCAAAGCCCGGGACTCTGAGTCTCTCAGCAAAAGGTAAATATTCCCACAGGTTCCAAGTACCTCACAGAAAAAGAAAACCAAATTTATTCTGAAACAATTTGAGGGCTGTGTGGAAATAAATATTTAATACTGAAGGCAGGCCCTGAGGAAAAATAGACTGGAAAACACTGGCGTAAAAGCCTCAGGACCGGTGCAAAGGATCTTCCAAGCTCCTACTTTCCCCCAGTTCAACTATCTGTCTATCACATTGATAACCTGTCACCAGATGAATATAGAAACAGCATGTTTAAAACATGAGCTGGCAGAGCGCGGTGCATAGTACAGTATGTATGGGCATGTGTGTGTGTGTCATCTGCATATCCATTCGCAATGAGGGTATTATAGGATTCCCCTGAGGAGATCATTGGTTCATTTGTTGCACATAAACACACACACATGCACTGAACAAAGTCACAAATTACAGCTTGTCATGTTAACACCAGCATCTAAAACAGGATCAACGATGTTTAACCTTTAGCATTCCCACAAGGTGACAGATGGGGCACGGCGCGTTTGTGTTCGGGCTCCAGGGGAAAAGGACTGAAATAGTTTATGTGTAGGAAAAGAAATATGTGCAGCGTAATCACATGCACAGTTCACATTTTACATGTACGTATGGAAAGGTGAGACCTATTCATGGTTTCTAAATTAGGCTCGCTCTAGCAGCTCTTGCATGGAAAAAAAAGTCGAAAGAAATTAACTCCTCGACCCCTCGACACTCAACACTGACACAAATCAGCATTTCCAGTGACAGAGCCTGCTGCTGACTGGGCATTTGCTTCAGACACATGACTTTGCTCTGCTCCCAAGGCTTGTTTGCGGGATATGTAGCACTTATACCCAACAATATCCGCTGGGTCAGGGTTTGCATTGACTTTCAAAATAACAGGGTCAAATGCTGGATTACTGTAGTGCACTTGAGGCTCGCTGAATAGGTGAAAACCCTGAGGGAACGGAAAGGTCGCAGAACAATTGCAGCATTTTCAGGCTATATAAATGACAGCCAATAGCTATAGCCAGAATAATGTACTTACACTTTCTGTTTTCAGAACAAAGTTTTTAAGTATGCTGGCTTATTTGCCTGCATCTCCACACTTCCTCAAATCTGCAAAGACTGCCTGACTTCACACTTTCAAAAAGCAGCTTATGGCTACCTTTGTAAGCAACAGCTACGAGACAAAAAAAAAAACCTTCAAACTGAGAAATAAACTCAAATTCAAAAAGACTAGAAGGAGACAAAGAAGTGTAACACATGGAGGCCAATGGGGAAAACCCTACAGCCTGATTGAAACTGTATTTTTGAAGCTGATATCTGTGTTTGAGGGTTAGTAAATTTGCAATGCTACATTCTCTGATTTTTGCAGCTTTTCTGCACTGTGGGAAACTGCAAGCTTGGTTTTCTTTTTTGCAACACTCGTAAATTTTACTGACCAAAATGACTGAATTGTGTGATAATCTGCAAGGTGGCACAGTTGGTTAGCACTGTTGCCTCGCAGCAAGAAGGTCGCCGATTCGTTTCCCGGTGGGGGCACCAGGATCTTTCTGCGTGGAGTTTGCATGTTCTCCCCGTGCAGTGTGGGTTCTCTCCGGGTTCTCCGGCTTCCTCCCACACAGTCCAAAAA
>NW_007577762.1:668344-682369 GCF_000690725.1 Stegastes partitus
GACCTGTCCAGGGTGTCCCCTGCCTTCACCCTAAGTCAGCTGGGATAGACTCCAGCCCCCCACGACCCTAGTGAGGATTAAGCGGTGTGTAGATAATGGATGGACAATCAGCAGCCTAAATGATAATGAAAATAAGTAGTCTTTCTTAATACATATCTTTATTTCTGTATTGCAGTTCAATTCATCTGTAACAACATTAAAACCACTGACAGGTGAAGTGTACAACTCATTGAAATGCAGTGTTCAGCCGGGTGCTGGCTAGTGATGTAATGAAGCATAGTTGATCCGTACAGATCCTCACCTACAGTTCAGCACGCAGGTTAACTGCAAAGTTCAACTATCACAGTGTGAAATACAATTTTGTGGCCGCTGGTACTTTTTTCTAACTCGAAGGAGACTCGGAAATTGAAGTCTTCCACCAAGCCCGATTTCCCTATCTAACAATTTTTAGGAAAGTTCCACCTCTCTACCAACTTTCAGGGAATTCAGCTCGGTAGCTTTTGTGTAATCCGTTTTCCCGACAAGCAGATAGACAAAGAACTGAAAACATACCTGGACCTCAGTGAGAAATAATCCTCTGAAGTTTGATACAGAGCTGCAGTGACAAGATACAAAGCAGCAGAGTGTCCACACGAAAGGCGCATGTTAAAAGCAGTGGACGGTGACAGACGTGGCCGTATACTTCTCATCCTTTCCTTTGCTGCCGATCGGAAAAATGATATCCTCTGTGATTTAAAAGTCATTATATTACCCGAACTGTGAGTTTTGTTACACTCCTAATCCTGGCATTCATGTGGATGTTACTTTGTCATGGATCACCCACCTAAACATTACTGCCGAACAAACACACCCCCTCCACGGCAACAGCAGCGACCTCCCCCAGCAGGACAGTGCACCCCACTTCACCTCAAAAACTGTCCAGGAACAGCTCAAGGTGTTGACACGGCTTCTAAAATCCCTTATATCCTGATCTGATTGAGCATCTGCAGGATGTGCTGGAACACACCCATTCACAGACACCCACCCCACATCCAAAAGGATCCAAAATCACAGTTCCAGACGCTGCAGGACATCCCCAGAAGTCCCGTGTCCATACCCCACATAATGGTTAGAGCTGTTCAGGTGACACAAAAGGAAGACCTACACAATATTAGCAGGATAGTTTCAATGGTGCAGCTGATAGGTCATGGAGAGTTTTGGTTTTATTAGTCCATGCTGACACATCTGCGATCATATATCTTTGCAAAAATACTGTTGTAGTGACTTCTACAGACTTCACAATGAACAGTTTTTATTGGAATTACTTTCCTCAAGTCCTCAGAGATGAATCACCAGATGACTGCTTTTTAGGAAGATGTGGACATCCATGACCCAACCGGTCAGAGCTAATGTTACGGCGCGAGGGGGGGAACCTACACAATATGAGGTGGTTTTAATGCTGTGGCTGATTGGTGTCGAATACGTGCTGATGTTGAATTGCTATAATTGAAAATCAGGCAATAAAATCGGCCCAGTGCAAGCACCAATCAAGTTCTGGGGGAAAAAAAAAAGTCTGAGAGTTTACAGAGGAGAAGTGTGAAAGTGCACTCAGAGCACAGATAACAGCAGTGACTGTGCCAGCAGTGGGTCTATTTTACACCAACAGACTCAGATCAGCTTATACATCAGTTCATTAGGCACCTACTTACCATGAAAAGGCCACCGTGACCACAAAACAACCCACCACCCACACTGTACGCATTTGTCTCTCCTCTCTAGCTTAAACCTCCTACCTCTCTCTCTCTCTCTCTCTCTCCCCCACAGACACACAACTACACACAAATACACAAACACAGACTCCAGCAGACATTCTGTTTAATCAAAATAGGCCTGCCCTTCAACACATTTACATGTCTCGTAATGGGGGAGACTCAGTACGGAGCCCGTCATTACGCGCGCCATTAAAACACAGCAGTAGACTAATCTAGCGCTTCCACAAGCAACAGCAGCAACAGCAGGGGCAGGAGGAGAAGCAGCAGAGGACATGGGAGTGGAGGCTGATGCAGGAGCAGAAGCGAAGGAAGCGCAGAGGACGACTTGTTTACCTTGAAACAAGTCGTCTGGAAAACTGTAAAAAAAAAAAAAAAGAGGAAAATACAAAGAGGAGGAGAAAGAAAGGTGCTCTTGAGAAAGAGCGAGCGAGAAGAAGCAGTGAGGGATGTCGGCGAGGTAGTAGGTGAAGTGTGAGAAAGAGCAGCAGGTGAAGCGTGAAGCGATGCGTGACGAGAAACAGCAGGAGGAGACACCTGGGGAAGAGCAAAGGGCGAAGCAGTGGGTGATAATGCTTGGGGAGGAGAAGAAGAAGAAGAAGAAGAAGAAGAAGTGGAGAGAGGTCACACTTGAAGAGGAGGAGGAGTGAGCGAGAGCAGCAGGAGTGGAAGAGGTGAGAAGAAGCAGGAAGGCTCAACGTGTAGGAAGAAACAGCAAGGAAACGACGAGCAGAAAAAGCAACGACGGTGGCGCTCGGAGTGGAGTAGAAGTAGAAGATCGTGCTGGAAGGGCAGAGGCAAGGAGAGGTGCTTGAAGGAGCAACGGAGCAACAGGATGCTTGGAGGGGGGGGATATACCAAGAACCAAATGTAAGGCTTGGGGAGGTCACACTTAGAGGGTGGCAACAAGAGAAACCAGAAGTGACGATTGCAGAAGATGAACAAGAGAAGATGCTGGAAGAAAAGCAAAGATGGAAGCAACGGGATATGATCAGAGTGTAAAAGGAAAAGTAGCAGCAGTAGGAGTTGAAAGGTGGAGAAGTAGCAGGAGTTCAATACGATGCTTAGAGAGGAGCAGCAGTAGGAGATGCTTGGAGGTAATAAAAGGAGGAGCAGAAGGTGGTTTTTGGGGGGAAAAGCCTAGGGCAAAAAGCAAAAGAGCAAAAGGGAAATGATGCTGGAGAGGAGCAAAAGTAAAGCATGTCTGCAGAGGATGAGCAAGAGAGGATGCTAGGAGAAAGGTAGGAGCAGTAGGATTCAGGGTGTAGATGAAAAAGAAGAAGAGGAAGTCATGCTTGAGGGAAAAAGATGATGGGTGAATGAAGGGTAGATAAGCAGCAGGAGTAAAATATGATGCTTGACGAGGAGCAGATGCAGCAGGAGATGCTTGAAGGAGGAACAGGAGGTGATGCTTGGAGAAAGATTATCCAAGAAGCAATAGATAAAGCTTGGAGGGTTGCTGTGAGAGAAAATGGGAGGCGATGTTGGAGAGGAGCACCAGTGCAGGATGTCTGCAGAGGACGAGCAAGAGGAGACGCTTCAGCTGATCGAGGCGAAGGAGCAAAAGAAGCAGAAAAAGAGTGGAGACAGGATGGGAGGAGAAGCAGCAGGGGTTAAAAATGAAGCAGAGGCAGTAGGAGATGTTTGAAGGAGCAACAGGAGGTGATGCTTGGGGGGCAACAAAAAATGCTTAGGGAGCAGTAGTGAGCAGCAGAAGAGGTCATACTGAGAGGAGAAAAAAGCTGGAGCAAAGAGAGTCCATGTCTGCCGAGGACGAGCAAGAGAAGATACTCAAAGAAAAGCAAAGGGAGAAGCAGTGGGGTGGAGGGTGGTGTAGGAGGAAAAGAAGTCGAAAAGGAGAAAAGGAGTAAAATATGATGCTTGGAGAGGAGCAGCGGCAGGAGACGGGAAGACAAGGGCCAGCAGGTGATGCTTAGGGGAGAAGAAGCTGCACTAACAGGATGCTCGGTAAGAAGCAGCAGCAGCAGCAGCAGCAGAGAGGGATGCAGGAGAAGCAGGAGTTTAGTTCTATGTGCTGCTTTGGGACGCAGGATCTCCTACTTGGAGAGACTGCAACAGCACAGGCAGACGGCGATGTTTGGAAAGGGGTGCCGGGGGGGGGTGAGATGAGCGTTCGGTAGGGGAAACAGCAGGAGGAGCAAGAGGTGATGTTGGGGAGGAGCAGCAGAAGGAGCAGCGGGGGAGGTGGCAGCCTGGAGTCACTGAGCACCTGTGAGCTGTAATTATGATTCACTTTGCTGCTCCAGGTGAGCGGCGGCCTGTGTGATAATAGAGCTACAACAGTGCACTCAGGAGGGAGAAACACGCTAATGTTTGATAAACACCACACATTACCGTAAAGCAGATTCACATCAAAGCACAGGACGGAAGGATTTAAGCCTGTAACATGACATGAGTGGAAATGTGTGGTTTTTTAAAATTGTGTTAATATTTTCTGCCTATTTCATGTCAAGGAAAGACATCAGATTGAGACAGATGAGTGTATAAGAGTAGATGAAGAAGCAAAGCATGCAGGCGACTTTCATCTCGTGCATGTGTTCATATGTGCACATTAATATGTGAGCAGTATCCAAAAAACCCCTCTGCTGGGAGGCAATTATCCCTCATCCATCAACCTAGAGAAACTTGTAAAAGCAGCATCACATAAATATTATAAGTTTATATAGAGCTCCTGATAAAGTTAAACTGGAAGTCTGCAAGAATAAATCAAAGGGTGATAAAGCAGCCTGGCTGACATTCCAGCTCCTCCAAGCCTCCTGCTTTACCCACACTTAGTGCATAAATTAATTCAAGGCTTCACCCAGCATCAGCATTGAAAAATGTCCCCTCTTTCTTTTTTTTTTTT
Source organism: Stegastes partitus (assembly GCF_000690725.1). NCBI lineage: Eukaryota > Metazoa > Chordata > Actinopteri > Pomacentridae > Stegastes > Stegastes partitus. The sequence continues at coordinate 672,959 of NW_007577762.1, forward strand.
TTGTTGCCCACCTACCTTCCACTGCGCACACAGAAGTAATCACACAGAGAAGCAGCGCAGCCCAAGTGGCCGGCGTGGCCGTAGTGACTCCCCGCCCGTCCTCTCCCATTATCCGGCTGCAAGAAAAAAAACAAATCCCCACAGAAACACGCTGTATTCCTCTGCTAGGCAGTCACATAGCAGTCCTCAGTTAGTGTGTGCTGAACCGGCAGAGTCAGCGGGGACTGAAAGGGGGGGAAAACTGCTGCCGGAGATCTGCTCTCTCCCCTCTCAGCCTCTTCTTTCTCACACCTTTCTGTCCAATCAGGAGGAAGGATGTCGGCTCGTAAACCAATCACCCGTTCTTTTCCACCTGACCCAAGCTCAATGCCCAATGGTCAGGTCTCCCCCGCCCCTGCACGGCGCCTCTGTGACGGGACTGCGACACCCAGTGGTGGAACAGCAGCACAGCAGCCAGATGGATTTATTTACAGGGATCCTGGTCCTGGTGTCTTCTGGGACATGATGAACGCCATATTGTGATGGGGTGGGAGTTGTGGGATTCCCTCAAGGGTCTAAGGGTATAAGAATGATGCTGCAATAATGACATATACAACTGATGTAAACAGGAGGGGACCAGTATCCTCTACATCACTGTTAACAGGGTTTTGTCTCAGCTTGTTCCCTGTTTCCTTAAAGACCCCTTCCAGTAAAAAAAAAAACATCCATCCATTTTCTATACACCGCTTAATCCTCACTTGGGTCGCAGGGGGGCTGGAGCCTATCCCAGCTGACTCAGGGTGAAGGCAGGGGACACCCTGGACAGGTCACCAGTCTATCACAGGGCTACACTTAGAGACAGACAACCAAGCACACTCACATTCACCGGCGACCTTCTAGCTGCGAGGCGACGGTACTAACCGCTGATCCACCTTGCAGCCCCCAGTAAAAACCAAGTGTTCTCCTTTTTTTTTTTAACCTCGTTAACACATCCATATGGTCTCTTTTATATGCAAGTTTACCTTCAAACTGCAATGTACCAATGACAGACTCAACAACACCTGAATCAGACTTCCAGGATTTCATATTTAACACACCAAAAGAACCAATCGTTTCAACTTGCAGGGTGATAGCTTCTGTATCATTATTCTACTTCATCTGCAGATCTGTAGAGGCTGGTGTAGCAGCGATGTGGTGAGCATGGAGCAGGCAGAATGAATGAACACTGCCTTGGTTATATAGCACGCTAAGTCGGTGGGCTGGAGTCAAGTAGTGAATGATTGGACAGAAAAGGGTCTTCTGACTCCCTCCCTGTCTGAACTAACGCAAAAGCTCCATTTCAGACAGGACACTTTGTTAGATTTAACCATTTAAACATCCTAATCTGCAATTATGAAGGTGAAGAAAGATGGCATGGAGCAGGCCTGCAGACTACCTTTAACCGCTGGTATCACTCCCATCATGTCACAGGTCACTTGCTGAACATCTGCTTATCGATGGACACCTGTTTACCAATGCTCCCTGAATGCCTCATTGTGAAGGCCAGCTGCTGCTTGGTGGCTGCAGTGTGCTCAGAAAGGTGTGAGTGTGTGTGTGACCCAAATTACTTTGAAAACAGTGAAATAATGCATTTTAATGTCAAAATTGTCTAAGAAAACCAAGGACCTGTTTTCCTCCACCAACCATCTTTATCTTTAAAACACAGAGCAGCTAAACAACTTGTTTTATGCATCAGCCAGGGACAGACTGACAGAGCTACTGAAGTTATGAAAGTACTTCTTTTAACTGATACAGCCAACGCAGTAGCTGCCCATGCCAGTTAGAGTGACAGCAACACAGCTTTGTAATTTACTTGCTCAAATGAGACCACTTGAAATTTTAACTTGCATACTCTCAGAAATGTGGTCACAGTCTGGAGCCCTGGGTGGGACTGTTGGTGCATTAAGCCTCTTGGGCTCAACTTTACTGTGGCAGATTAATTTTAGTTTAATCTATAAGTTTCGAAAAACACCTTAAACAGTCACTGAAATATCCTATGATGGCCTTGAATCATGATCTTAAAAACTATTTCAGCACAATCATCAAGACTTTTCCTCCACAGCCTGATTCACATGAATTGACAGAATGTAACTAGATTGGTATCATTACCTGCCAGTAGCACATGGCTGGAGAAGGGCCACACCAGCAGGGGGCGATGGAGCTGCAGGAGTCCATAGACTGTATAAAAGATAGATGTAGCTACCGTGACGTCACCCGTTGGTTTCTGCACTGAGAAAATCCAGCTGCAGTCAGACTCTTCTCAGAAAATGAGAGAATGAAGCCAGGGTTTTGCTACTTCCTGGTTGACATCTTGGATTTTGGAGCAAGTGATGCAAAAATCGTCGGAGGGGGCGGAGCCATAGGAGCAGCGATTGGTGAGACGGATTGAGAGGCAGGCCCTCCTTGCCCGCCCACATTTACCGCCTTCTGCTCGCTTCGTCTGTATGGTCGCTGCCAACTGTCAATCAAGCCAGCCACGCTCCTTGCCCCAAATTTTGACGATTTTTAAAAAATTCAGTATTGATTTATTTTCAGATTGGCCACCTGATCTCTGGATTTGACTATGAAAACTAATAATAAAAAAATCCTGAGCTGTAGGAATGCAGTATTTCGTGATCTGTGAACACTTCTTTGTCAATTGAAGTCTATGGGAGCCAGGGCTTTTTGGAGTCAGCAACCTGTGATACGTAGCGGACGTAGTGATACTGCAGGTTTTTGACACTTCCGGGTTGGCTTCATTTTTCAGGGCCGGTTGCTACGTCCATCTTTTATACAGCCTATGCAGGAGTCACGGTGATGTCACTCTGGTGGGCGGAGGCAGCTGACTTGAACCCGGAAGTTGTACGGCAGGTAACAGGTGCTGAGGAAACTTGGATTTTAGGGCTTGAATTGGAGTTCATGATGTTTAGAGGAGAGACTGGTGGACTTCTGGTGGAGACATGATGAACGGAGGTTAGAAGCAAGGTCTTCTGGAGGGATGGGTGGAGCTGGGATGGCCAACCTTTTCTGATTTGAACTTATGAACTGAAGTAGCTGAAGCAGATCAAACACCCTGACTCCATGTCTGTCTGAACTAAGGCAAAACCTCCATTTGTGGGTTTGGAACTTTTTATTTTGCATATTTTAGTCACTTAACAGGCGAGGTACTTAAGAAAAATAATATTTGGAATTCATCTTCAGGCCATCAAGGAAAAAACAACTGCACAGTTCTGGCTATGAATCACCACCAAACTATGTGTATATACTTCTTTTTTTCTTGGGGTTGGTTGCTTCTTCTGTGCTTGTCTGTTTACCTTTTCTCACCTTCTGGTCTTCCTCTGGTAGCCCCCTGTTTAACGTGACAACACTGTGAAGTATGGGTAATTCCCTCCAGCAAAGTCTTACACAATGTGTGCATAAAGGGCTCAAAATGTCTTCAAGAGAGTCCTCGTGCACTTGACAGCTTGACAGTGGGACAGCTCTGAGACCTTGCACATTTAGCAGGAACTCGCCTCACAGTCTGTGAGTTCGTGACTCTGGATGTTGGGATTGAGCCAGTGTGTTGGTTTCCGTATTATTCTTCTTCTGCAAAACTGGTTTCTAGTTTGAACATGTATTGTGAAATGATACCACAATTATAACTTGCCATTCCATTGTGTAGCTCAGAGCAGTTTTACAGAGTCGTAGGTGAGCTGGTGTGCTCGGGCTGCAGCAACCGGGGAAGGGGGAAATCACGATTGAGGATGGGATTTCCTAGTGTTCCATCTGAGCCACTTTAAGGCATGAAGGGATTACATTCATGGGAAAAAAGAAAACAAAACAAACTTTCAAATATGTTATTCAGATGTATGGAGAGGAGCTTTTAGGGGTTAAGTCAGTGACTGGAGAGAGACTTTAAATGCTGTCCACTGATCACTCAGTTGACATTATCACTATACTTGCTATATAATTGTTTTATGAAGTAAACTGAAAGATCCTGAATAAGATAAAATCCAAGACAATGTTTTGTAAATACCTGAGAAACACTGTGTACCACATCTTAAATTGGATTGATTTTATCAGTGGAAATGTGCAACAAATGCAGCATGAGGTGCCACTAATTTGTGATTAATATGTTATTGTTCAAAAAACAATTTTAATCTTTCTACTCTGCCGCACTGAGCATCTTGAGATAGTTTTCTCTGGACTGTGAGAATTTATGTTCTAGATTATTGTTGCATCATAGGTGTAAGACTTCCAATCTCTTTGTTTCAAGCTCTAGTGTACGGCCCACATTCACCAGCCTTAAAGTTCCATTAAAGTCACACATCAATCACGTTCTTGTCATGGAGGAAAGGCTTATGTATCTCCATTAGACTATGAAGGTTTTTGCTCCTGACAGGCTCAACCAAGACAGATTGGTGTCAGTGAGTGGCTTGACAACAGCACACTTCCTCTGCCCTTAAAAAAAAAACAAAAAAATCTCCTTTATGGAAACTACAAAGAGCTACCAAGCAAATGTGATTAACCTTTAGGAGCACCTCATAGCATTTTTAATAATACATACATGTGACCATCCTGTTTTAGGCAAGAGAGGTGCAAGAGAGAATCCGACTCAGGCCAAAAAATCAAGAACCACCTGATCTTGAAACTCCAAATTAGATACACAAAAGTTGTCAGTGTAATGAAGAAATGTCACGTATACAGTATCCAGTTTTGAGTAGATGTCCTTGGTTTGGATGAGTGACAGGCCTGTTCTCATTAACACCTCGGGGTCTTCACCGCTGTTTAGGTTTACTGGCGCCTCAGATCTCTTACAATACAAAGAACTATACAAGTTTAGTGCTGAAATATGGAATCAGGTAAAAGATATTTCAGCGCAACTTGATCGTCAATGTGTGCTGCTGCAACTCCACATGTTCTAGTTAAAAAGTAGAACTCTTGGATTTTGAACATTTTATTTACTTTTCAACACAAAAACATGTAGGTGTGTTTGCTTTCTTCAGACTTGTAGCCCAAGGCCTTAGGTTAAAAACTAAAGTATCTGTTGAGTGGTTTTCCAGCTTCTCACGACAGGAGAGACCCCGGGGTTAATTTGCTACATGAAAACAGCCTTTGCGGAGTTAAGATGAAAAAGCCGAGACCAAACTAGAGTGTGTGGCCTTTTGTGCAACAGGGGGATGAAGACGATTAAGTAACAGCTGTGGTTCGCCTACTCAGGTGCTTTTCGCTGATGCTGACTAATTAGAACTCCTTTCCAGACTTTGTTGATTGACATTTCCTTAAATGTCCTCTTTGCACCTTTCGAGATGGGACACTTTAATCAGTCTTGCTGGTAGCTGATCACGTTCGGCTCAGGTCTAATCTGCCACACTGAAAACCTCTGCGTTGACTTCCTAAGCTATATGACCTACCTTATCCCTCGTCTGGATAAAAACAAATAAATGTGTGATGAAAATGGGACCTTGAGGTGAATTTGTACATATATTCAAGGGTTATGTATACAAAGCGGCTGCTGTACTGCTTCAGCTGTATACTTGACTGTGCATTGTTCTTTTGAATATTGACCACAATGACAGAAAATGTTAGAGCATAAAGTACAAGTATAGATTACTTGTTGTAGTACTAGCTGACTGCATAGTGCTAAAGTTCCAGGACCTGGTTAATTAATTTAAAAAGATTATTTACCAACCATTTCCCCAACCCCACCTGTCTAATATTCTGTAGATCAACTTCTGCAAGCAGCAGCTCTGACCTATCGAGATATGAACACAGGACCTCTGGAGGTGTCCTGTGGTGTCTGACACCGGGATGTCAGCAGTAGATCCTTTTTGTATGCTGTGGGTGGTAAGGTGATGTGTCAGGTTTGGTGCACTAAGTCCCACAGAGGTTCAATCACAGTTGGATCTGCATCATTTGGAGACTGGGCCAACGTCTTGAACACTTTGTCATGTGTCTTAACCCTTTTTTGGGCAAGGATCCATGTATGGTAACTCCTGCAGGCTTTAAAAATGGCAGGAGGCAAAATCACGTGACTTCATCCAGCCAATCAACGAAGGTCAGGCTATGTCACAACAGTCACTGTGGCCTCTGACCAATCACGAGTGAGCCAGAGTGACGTTTTGACACAATTGTCATAAGTTCTGTAAGTGTTCCTTCATCTTTATATTTGTTTTTTTTTTTCCAATAATTTATCCACATATTATTTGGATTTTTTTATCTATTTATTTTTATCCTAGGTATAGGTGAGGAGTCGTATATGGTAACTGCTTTGACTTTGATATGCAGCCTAAATCTGAAACATTTTTAAAAAGTCAAAAAAGAAAAAAAAAAAAGTCCTCTTATATCCACCAATAACTCCCCAGGGTTGGAATTTTTATTTTCCAAATATTCCAATGAATGCCCTATAAAGGGTTAAGCTGTGAGGCACATTGTTCTGCTAAAAGAGGCCGCTGCCATGGGAGAGTGTGCTTGGTCCGCAACAACGGTTAGGTAGGTGTCAGAGTAACATCCAGATGACTGCCAGGACTCCAGGTTTCCCAGCAGAACATTGCATCGGAGCAACGCAGTCTTTTTCACTTCACCTGTCAGCAATTCTCACATTGTGGCTGATCGGTGTCTGCAACAATATTATGGGGCAATGTGTGAAAAGGGAACACTGAAAAGTTTTGGGCTCCCTGCAACAATCTAAAAGTTTTAATGACAACTGCAGTGAGAAAAAACTTCAGCCTGTGTTTTCTCAGCCCTGGTGACTTTGGATCAATCTGCTCTTTAGCTTTCTGTCCTGTCTCTTCTCTCCTTCATCCTGCACCTCTCACACTGTCTCTTACTGTTGTGACATTAGTGAATTTCTCAGCCCAGACAGTTTGTTTGCTGTCTGTCAACATGACATTTTAGCTGTCAGTGGCTTTATGACACGACGCCACCTACCAGTCACCTCTATTGAGGGGCTACTACATCCTGTTTACGCTGGGCAGTATCTCAGGGACTGTGTATCTGAGTGTATGTAAGGGAGATATGCAGACAAATGGAGGGAAATGCCTCTTATCTTCAACTCAGCAGTTGGAGGCATTTAAACTTTCCTCCCGACCACAGGTGGAGACCTAAAAATCGATTACAGATCTGCTGGCCGCCACAAGAGCAGAACAATAATGTTTAAACAGTCTCCGGAGTTAAAGCTACTCTTTTAAACTTGTATAGCGAGAGTTTTGGAGCCTTTGGTGAAGAGACAACTCTGTCCAGAGAGACTCGGAGGGGTGAGTAAACTTTGATCATTGACTGAAGGGTCAGACACAGTGCTGAGCGTCGATTAATCTTCTTCATGTCTAGACACGGCAGAGTGAAAAGCAGCAGTGCGGCAGCGAGTGGCTGACGTGCTTGTCCTCCCACATCTCATTGAAATTCAGTTCGGATTTTACTTTTATTTTCACATCATTCGCAAATTACAGGACACGACCCATTTCAGGGAAGACACGAGTCAGTTCAGACAGATGTTTGCGTCGAGGCTGCTCAGTCACAGTTACATAAGATACCGACGCCTGGAAATGAAATGTGAGCCCTGAAACATTGAACGTTTGCTCAAAAACAGAAACTTGTGGTGAACTCCCAGTGTGTGTGTGTGTGTGTGTGTGTGTGTGTGTGTCTGTGCTCCATTTCATTATGTTGTATCAGATTTAAAAACATCAGCATCAGGAAAATAAATCATTCATTAACTCCAAACCCCTGACTGGTGCAGGATTGTCGTCAGCCCCATTTTACCCCAGCAGGCCCAGATGAGGCTTGTCAGCGCCGCTGACAAAGAGCTATATGTTTATTTATAGCCACGGTGCATCTAGCAAGTCAAAACTTTTAACAGACAGACAGCAAAATCATCCAAGATTTGTCGTTTTTGGTTGGGGAGGAGGACGATGTCTGGGCTTGGGTGTAGCCCGGCAGCGAGTCATGACTAAATCTGGTGGTCACAGCGCATCAGGCACAGTGTCAAAAGAACAACTGGTCACATATTTTTTGACTTATTCTGACTTAAAATGCTGCATCAGAACAGAAGGGTTCATGCTGATTTATAGAAATGCTCATAAATGTAGCCTATTAATTTTTTTTTTTTAAAGTGACTTATTTACCTTCTCAGTGAGTGACAGCCACTTAACTTAGCTTAGCACAAAGACTGGAAACAGCAGGAAACTGCTACCATGGCTCTGTTGACAGGGGGAAAAAATCCACCTTTCAGCACCTCTACAACTCACTGATTAACACATTTTATTTTGTTTTTTTAATACATAAAAAAGGTGTAAAGAGGTGTAAAAGCAAACATGTTTGTGTTTTTACTAGGTTTCGCTGTGTTCATCAGTGAAGCCAAATGTTAACCCCTGATCGCAGACTTAATGCTAAGCTAAGCTAATCGCCTGTGGTGTGTAGCTTCATTTTTACAAAATGTATATGTGAGCATCATTGATGGTCTCGTGTAACTCTTGGCAACACAAGTATTACTCTGCTATTTGGTTCAACAAAAAATGAAGTGAGTACAGTCCTGTACAAAGTCACTTAAACGTTAAATGATTCAAAATAGAATCACCTCTCATTGATTGCACTTTTCCTAAGTGAACAAGAGGAGCATTTCATCTGGTGAACTATGACAGATTCTTTAGAAAGACTACACCGAGAATTCAGGCCCCAAAGCAGAAACTAAGTGCAACAAACCTGTGATCACTGACAAAGTAGTTAGAAAACCTGTGATAACTAAAACAAATCCAACTGGCCTAACTGCATTAACAGTCGTAAAATGACGTGTGAACAGCAGAACGTTCTTCATTTTGGTCCTTGGGGCTGTGACTGTGCATGTCTGCATCATGGCTCCTCATGGAAAAGAACTTCCAGATAACCTGAAAAACTGCATAAAGATAGAAAAGAATACAGAAAGATCAGCGATCAACTGAAAATCAGCTGAAACACAGTGGAAGGAGAATGAGTCATAGTACCACTAATCAGGGCAGCATTCTAGCTCTGAAGAACAGAAGGACAAGGGCTTTAGAGGAGCTATCAATCAAAATCTGAGTTTCTGTGACAGCACAGAGAGTGTGAAACACAGTGAATGGCATCGACCTCTTTGGATGTTGACAGAGAAAAACAACCCTTGCTTGCTCTTCGGCAGAAAACTGAAAGATGAAACTTAGCTACAGGTCATGAAAAGAAGCCTGGTGAATAATGGAAGCACTTTTTTTATCAGATGAGACCAAAATAAATTTGTTCAGGGTCCAGTATATTTGCCATTAGCCTGGTCAGAACGACCACAGTAGTTGTATAGTCCTGACAGTGAAGCACAGTAGATGTACCAAAATACTGGCTGACAAGATGACTCCTAGTCTGCAGAAGCTCAGCAGAGGAGGAACATTCCAGCATTCTGTTGATCCAAAGCCATCCCTCCATTTTCTATACACC
>NW_007577762.1:682729-700326 GCF_000690725.1 Stegastes partitus
GAACCGGCAACCTTCTTGCTGCGAGGCAACAGTGCTACCAACTGGTCCACCTTGCTTGATCCAAAGCACAATGCCAAAAAAGTTTTTGAAGAAAAAACCCCTCAAAACTATAACCTGGCCAAAAATGTCATCGGACTCGAACCTAATAGGACACCTTCGGGGGGGTACAAGGAGAAAGATACAGCTCTTCAGAAATTTGGCCATTTCTCAACATTGAGAAAAATAAACATGAACATACAAAATACTGGGGAAAAAAAAACAAAAACAAAAGATTTGAATCACAGCAAAGAAGATTACAATCTTGTTAATCTTCTTTGCTGTGGACTGACTATTGTTCTTACTGTTCTTACTGTGGGGCCTGTATATTTAATGTATGTGTGCGATACAACTGAATAATTTGGCATTTAGGTGATATTGCACATGGTGTGTACTCACTTCTGTTGTATTCTATGTTTATTTTAACAGACTTCAATCAACAATAATCAAATCAAGCTGTCCATGGCAAAAATCCACTGCTACAATCAAACAGAGTTTAATGAATGAAATGTGTGATTAAATACACAGATGAATAAAAACCAGCTCGATACACAGCCCCAGATTGTATAAATGCATGTGTGTGTGTGTATGTAACACATTTGCGAGAAACAGAAATCCTATATGTACCAGTATAGAAGTGCAGACTGAAAGAAAGGCATGCCAAGTAAATGATCTTTTACCAGGCTAATGTAGACAGTACTCTGCAAATATCCTGTATGTACAAAAACGTTTCAGGAACTGAGGACCTTTGTTTACTTAGTGGTGAATTATTTTTTTTTAAACATGATGCAGTACAAAACCAGGTGAAAGAGTTGTGTTCGATGTACTTTGGGCAACGTCTGCTGTCAAAAAGTGTACAGTGTAATAAGCTTTGGTTTGACCGACTATGCATCAGCCACTGTCAGCTACTCAACACAGGTGTGCATTCATCAGGTAGTCCTCTCTGGCTTTACTGTGTCACGACATGTTCTCTGTGGGGACTGCTTGTGGTTACTGCAAACCGGATGTGTCAGAAAAATGTGCAAGTTTCTGTCTTCAGAACAGAACTTAAGTAAACTGCTTGCGTGTGCTTGTTTCGTAGGAGTTGTCGATGAGGCTGCTTACGTCTTTACAAAGGTGATGCTAAAAAAGTGGTCCTTTTCCTTTTTCTTTTGAAATGGTCGCGTATACAGTTAAAAGTGAGGTAAAATCTCGCAATCACAACATCTCATACGTTTGGGGAGTGTGATAATTTATCTGCAATATTTCAAACAAATCCTACTGAATGTTTCTGTTAATGCCAACACACACCAAGACATCTGGACGACTACATCACAGATTATGGGAGGGGGGGGGGGGGGATTCATTGCCAATAGAGTATTATACTGTACATTCACGGCTCAGTATGGTGCCAGTCTTGAAGCTAATGTACACAAACATTTACAGCGTACACAATGTTTGTAAAGGTAAACAACCTCAAGTCAAGTTATAAAATAAAATAAAATAAAAAAAAGGGTCGCTGAACGCGCCACATTTTGGGACACCAAACTTTTTTTTTTTTTTTACAGAGATCTGCAGCCTCTTGACTGGACACTGGAGCAAAATCATTATCTTCATCCCAAGAGCCTTCTTCGTCCTCATCAGTCACCATTCTTGTCTTCCTTCAGCCGTCCTCATCCAATTAATCCACTGAAACCAGCTCAACAAATTAAATCACACTCAAACTAAGACATATTTAAACTCAGCAAAATAAAGAATATAGTCTGTTTTTGCTCCTCACAGTCAAAGGAAAATGTCCACTCATTCCCCCAAAATGTCTGTTTTAATTTTTTTGGCAAAAGTTACGTTCCAATCTTCCCCCAACCGAACTCCCGTTTGTCCTTCACGTGGTTCGGCCCTGCTCCAGACTTCAGAGTCTGACTGGAGGCAGCGGCGGTCCATCATCGCTGGAGCAGCAGGACGATCAGGGGGAGCAGCAGTAGGAGGCCGTGGAGGCCGGTGTGAGGCGTGGCCGTGCCTCGGACCTGGTTGTTGTCTGGCGCGTAGGCGTACAATCCCGGTCTGCTCCGAGGACACTGACCGCCTACGCACATCCCGCTTCCTGAGCCGCTGATGTCGTCACCTGGGGGGTTATCAGAGACGGAAAACATACTGTTAATGGGAAACTGTTGAATACTTTATTTTCAATCATGTGAAACAGATTTGTTTTTCAACCTTCTTGCAAGATTTGGTCCAAGCAACCCCTCATGAATGGAATGAATGCCTTAACTAAGTCATTTTTGGGGAGTATTCTGTCTTCAAATCCCAGCTGTTATCAGCTTTAATGGAGTTACAACATTAAATTGCTTCATATAGTGATGTGTGTAATGGACAATGCACGCTGGTCAGTTTTGTAGTGATGTCTAATATCTAAAATATTATCATTGGAATGTACGTTCTATGCTACAAACATTCAAAATGAACCCACTTGCATCCTGGAAGTCCACGTCGTTGCCGTCCAGTGCATTTTTCAGCCTGTTGCTCATAATTTTGAGCTGCATGATCTGCTGCCGGATGGTCATGTCTGGCTTTGTGATGTCGAGCTCTACCTCTGGGTTGTTGATCTGATTGGCCAAACCGTCACCCATCACCTCTGGAAGGTACCTGATTGGAGGAGAGAAGCAACAGGGGAAGAATCATTATGGTAAAGGCTTAAGTCATAATTTATCACTGACATATGGTCATTCATGACAGTTACATGATTATACGGGTGTACATGTGAGGATTAAATCATGTGCACCACATCCGTTAAACTCAAGTTTAATTGGCTGTGAAATATCCATCTCTGGTTGGTGGTCGCTGACCTTTATGGTAGTTTCGTTAACAAACGAGTACAATGTGGATTACATGGAAAGATGAGAGTGGGTAAGAGTATTAAGCAATAGGTGTGGCATTTTGTGTTTACAGCGCTACACACATAAGCACATAATACAACCATGATTGCACTTCTACACTTGTGAGGATCATCGCTGACTAGGTGCATTATGTCGCATTAGCTTAAATCCACCAGTTAACCCTCTGATGGATGCACTGTCAATGCTTTCTTCTTGCGTGTCAAAACCAGCCAACCACCTTACCCACAATGCAACTCAAAAGCACAGTTTGGAGATTTGAGTGTGTTATGCTAGAATAGAGAATAGCAGTCCGGTGAGCTTACGTCTTTCAAAATACTCCTACATCGAACAAGTCATTACCTGAGGCACATTACAAGTATTGGGTAGCACTGCTGCACATTAAAAAAAAAAAAAGAAGCCTCTTGTAGCTCGGTGCAAAGTCGGATAAAATGATTTCAGAGAGTGAAATCGGTGGCATTTAGGTTAAGACAAGCTTTCGTTTTTGCTTTATTTCTTTCTGTCGATACAATAAAGTTTTATTCATAAAAGTATCATTACATAATCTACATATATCTAAGGGCAATTAAAATGTTCTATCACAATAAATGTAAAAGATTTGCCAAATTCCACGTACAATAATCTTATTATGCAAAAGGTAATAACAGACTAAATTGCAAACAATTTTTTAGAACGTTTTTGTTTAATCTGGGCACAAAATTTCGTAAAGTAGTAACATGTCATCATTGTGTCATGATACACTCCCCTTGATGACTTATTGGCCAGACGTTAATCTTAATCTCAAACACCAAAAAAAAAAAAACAGACTTTAGCTTCAAGTCAGTTTATTTTGAGCAAGATTTATGTTCCTAAAACTACTTAAAAATGTAAAGAACCCTATTAAAATTCCACACCATGAATGAAGAATGATGAATTCAGTTGGACTTGTGTGTGTGTGTGTGTGTGTGTGTGACGTTTAGTCAGTGCTCATGAAATCCACTAGGTGTCACTGTGGAGCTCCAAACAATTTATCACAGCAATAATTCACTCTGCCCCACTGACACACACAAATTTCATACTTCCTAATCTGTCACACACCGTCAGCGATTCATCTATATTTCATTGCCTCTCTCACATTATTCAGACACACACAGAAACACACACACACACACACACACACACACACACATTTATATTTCATGCCTTTTGACTGTCATATATTTCTGCTCAGGATGTATCTCATCACTTGGCTGTGTTCCAACCACTTTAAAGATAGAGTGGTGTGTGTGTGTGTGTGTGTGTGTGTGTGTGTGTGCTCTGAATGTACGGAGTGTGGCTGGATAGCGTATACATATCAACAAGGCATCAGATTGTTCTATGATCCATTTACACATGGACTGAAGGAGGCAGAGGAACGCACAGCGGTGTGTGTTTGTGTGACCACGAATGCTCGTGTTGCAGGATGTGAATTTCAGGTTTCAGGGTTTCAAATTGCTGCATGTGGAAGAAACATCAACACCGGGGAATAAATTTCCATTTGGTACAGTTTGTCACAGAAGACATAGCTTGTTGCCTCTTTGTTTGGACACAATTGCTACAAATGGCTTTCAACAAGAAGAAGGAAAGGCGGTATTACTGCAACTTTATCAAAGCTATTCCCTTCGTTTTCAGCCTCACTTAGCTTTTAAGTGCTAAAGGACAAGAGCTTCCACTTTGGAGTGAATCTTGTTTGTGCACTGCATGAATAAAAAGTTGTGCTGCACAGATTTCAGACCTTGAAAGTGTTTTATTCAACACTACAACTTCGATTTTATAGGTGGAAGACAGACTAGCTGTTAGGAGTGTTACACTCGGTAGCAGCAACCTCATCTAACTTCCTTTAAACTCTCTGCTCTTGTTATTGAGAGGCCTCGGTAGAGGGTTCAGAGGCTTTAAAGATTGTAATCAGATGAAATAGACTGTGAACTTCTCTAAAGGCAACTACGGAGGCATTAAGCAATGCCTTTAGCAAAGGCACTACAAATCCCAAAAACATGTCAATGCTGATCATATCTCGAGCTAGTCTTAATAGAAATGGGATTCAATTATGCAGAAGAAACATGCAGAGCATTAGATCCGTTTTTAATCTCACAGGCCCCCGGATATTTTTAGGGTAATTTCACTACCTTTACTTTTAAACTCTTATCTTGGTCATAATGAGGTCTGGCCTTACACGCAGTATCTTGTTTTTTTCAGAGGAGTCTAGGCTATCCATATCATCCACCATTTGATAAGAAAATATCTGCAGATTTTTTTATATTAGCCTTAATGTTAAAGGACAATATTTCCTGTTACGAAACAGCTGTGGCTTAAACATGTATTTCGATAGAAAACACTTGCAGTACAGATATTTTTTTTTAAAATTGTGTTGAGGAGAATGTCTGGAATCTGGTAACATCAGAACGATAAAGGTGAGATACTGTATGACTGAGCATTTTAGTGCCCAGTGGAAATAAGTGTCACGTACAGTAGTCGAGTTGCAGAGGTGTTAAACCAGGTTTGTCCTCAACCTCCAAACAACGGGACCCCAAAGGGCCGCCCAGAGCCTATGACCACCACTGCCTACTTAACCGACAGATGACCTGAGCTCGTCTTTTGACCACAACGTTTGCATCATTGCACCAAAAAGAACATGAATTATTTTGTGCTGATTTTTTTCATGCAAAGCAGGATGTAATGTCTGTCTGATGTTGGAGATTATTAAAAACTGGATTACTCTTCGTCATACAGACAAACACGGTATCACCAGAGAGGGAAACTCCTGTTGTGTCGTTTTTTAACATAAGCACGAAATGATACAGACTTGTGCAACTGAGAAGCAGGAGTGTGAAAACAGATGAATAAATAACATGGAAATTACTTTGGAGAAGTTTGATCTGTCTTTATAACATGAGTTTCACTCTTTCTTGTTTTGTGATATTAACGTATAATTGCAAAGATAAATTAATATCTATGGAATGAAAATTAAAGCATCGTGTCAACTTTGAGGCAGATCGGACCACTTGCGGCCCAAAGACACAACCACCATGACACAGGTTACAGGGCGGAATCAAACCGCCAACCTTCCGATCATTGACCGACCTGCTCTACCACCTGAGCCACAGCCGCCACGTAAAGCTTCTGGAAACTTCTCCTGTACTTCTCTACATGTGCACTGCTGAGCTCTGTGTTCAGTCCAGGAACAGAACATTACAAGTCCAGTCCAGTATACTTTGTTTTATAACTCTTAAAGGAAAAATGACTATGTACTCACAGTCCATGAGGTAAATGAAAAGGACAATGAGAAATCAGTGAAGTACACTAATGTGACTCCAGTAAGCATAGGTATTACCTTTTAGAGTGTGCACAAAAGGATCTTTGCTTCTCTTTTCATAGGATTCTTGGCCTTTAATATGTTTGTCGCGGGGTTCACCCAACAACTTTCCCAAACTGGGAGAAAACAATGGCGTAGTCGTCAGCTGTGGTGTTTAAATTTATTTTCAGGCCTCTCCAAAGTGCAGCAGTGAAATAGAAAATTTGCAAAGTGCCAAAAAAAAGCAAAAACCCAATTGTAAAAAATATACAAATCTATATACAAATCTACAGGACTATATACACACCAGTTCTCCTTTAACGCCAGCTTTCAAAAAAATTCAGACCAACACTGTCAATACCTCCAACTCCGACTCCAAACTCCAACGACTCCCACACCTCAATCAGGCCCAGAGCCCTCGGTTTTAAAGGCCAAGCCTCTCCCACTGGGCGTACCCTTTTACAGGCAAAAATACAAAAATTCTATAAAAATGGTTTTCTATTGTACACAAACAGTTTCACCCCAGTTCACCCCTGCGATGGGAAACACAAAATTCTTAGTCAGTGGACAGGGGTAGGGTTTCCCACAATAACCCATCATCAATCCCAGCAATAACCTTTAAAGGAAAAATAATAAAATGATGCGTGTCATGTGACTGGCAAACTGCGCAGGCCCATACCATTTAAGCCGGCTGATGGTATCGCCAGGGTTTGCCTGTCACCATGTTGGCGCATACCAGCCAGCTGCCCACCACTGCAACGGATGGTGAGTGCGAGTGTGCGTGAGTGTATGTGTGGATGAGAGAGAGAGAGTATCGCTGCAAGTGTGCACCCTTGGTCACGATACTAACAGCAGGAAGTGAAATAGGATGAGGTGTGTGTGCAGGTTATGGTAACGTTTGTAAATGGGTGTGCGTATGTGTGTGTCCTGTGTGTGTGTGTGCCACGTCAGCATGCCGGCCCGTTAACTTCGGCTAGTGACGGCGTCGCTCCGTCACAATGTTATTTGTGAAAATGGTTCAACTGATTGCTTCTGATTGAACACTCACATGCTGCAATTTAGCAAATGACTTGTGATTTGAAAGCCACCAACTAAGAAGGCGTACTGCATTGAATGGCCACTGCGACTCTTAACGTCAGTGGAAGGTGGATTCCTTCCTGCTGCTTCATTCAGTCCAACAGCGTGAAGACAGAGTAAGTTGGAGGCCCAGCGCATGTCAGAGGGACGGAAATAAATGCGTTTGAGGTTGAGGGTGTTTGTCCAGGACGGTGCTGGATGATTCATTAAATTTCCAGGGGAAAAAAATTCAGAAGGCCACCATTGCCACGTCCTCAGACTTTTGCAGAGCGTTTTGATAACTTTTGATCACCAAGCCCTGTTGTATGCGCTGGCCAAATTTGAGGTGTGTAGGAGTTAACACCAAGGAGGAGATAGATTTTGAAAATGGCAAAAAATCACAAAAAATTGCGGACTTCCTGTTGAGTTTACAGTATGGGTCCAAGAGGCTTTATTGTGCGTCCTGATGTGTTACATATGCCTACCAAATTTTGTAAACATTGGTTAAATGTCCTGCGTTAAATTGCTGCAGGGGGCACTATGGAGCCATTTTGCCAAACAGGCACACCCTGTCTGTGATTGAGCCGATAGTGACTCGTATGTCAGTTTTGGGGAGTTTATGAGCATTCCAAAGCTGTCAAAAAAATCCTTTCCGTGTCATAGCAACTATGCGTCGCCATGGCAACGCCGTTGCTTGAAAACACAAAAGCTTCACGCTGTAGCATCAACAATGTGGAAAGACTTAGCTGACCAATTTTAGGAATGATATCACAAAGCTTGGAGCAATGGCACAAGTAAGTGTAATGCCTCAAACAGCCTGTTACCAACAGGTGGCGCTATGACTGTGAATGGATTTTGGCATATGGATGTGATCAGGACAGCAGTCTGATCAAATATGTAAAGTTTGAGGCAGATTGTACAGGGTAGTTATACAGAACTTCCTCTTTTATGGCGAGGATCAAACATCAGAGGGCCGCCGTGGCCACGCCCTTTGACCTTTGCAGATGATTTTGATAACATTTTACCTTCAAGGCATATTCTACATGCTACTCACGTTTCAGCGCTCTGTGACTTACCCGCTAGGAGGAGTTTGCTCAGATTGGACAAACAAACAATCCAAAATGGCGGACTTCCTCTTGGGTTTAGGGTATGGCTGTCACTGACTTTTTTTGTTCATCCTGACCTCCTCCATATACCTACCAAATTATGTAGGTCTAGGTCAGACATGCTTCTGATGGGACTCTGTTGAAATTTTCTAGGTGGCGCTGTGGAGCCATTTTTCTATTGAGGTGTATATTTCCCCCCAATTATACAATTTTTCACCGGGTCTGATGTGTGTGCCAAATTTTGTGAGTTTTCGAGTACGTTTAGGACCTGAGAAACACGTTTCTTTGTGACAAAGAAATAATGACGTAGCAGTTCCAACAGGGTCCTATGCACTGTAATGCCCGGACCCTAATAAATGAGTGATTCAAACAAGAGTAATGGTTGTGGAGATGGGTGCGCAACTATGATTAAATTTGATGTAAATTTCTTTTTTCTCTTGGACACTTCATCACACAGACAAGCGACTAGGATTGTTGGAAAGGTCAAGTCACACAGTTAAACTTGATATGCACCATCCGTCACTGCAATGCATACTTTGAGAGCAATCAGCCAAGAAGATGGATGTAAATTGGACGCAAAGTCTGGCTCCATGGGTTAAAGAAGTGGTGCACAGTGTTCGTGATTTCTCTCTCACCTGGCTTTGGTAATGCCATTCCAGCATTTATCCTGACTGTTGGCTCCTGCTACCAGCTTGCTACAAATGGCCACAGGAAGCTGGATCCAGTACTGACGCATCTCCCTCAGCTTACTGGACAGATCTGATACCTGGGACCAAAGACAGATGGGTTTTTTTTGTTTTTTTTTGTCATATGCTGCAGTTTGGATAAATCACTTAAACAAGTCCTAATCCTGTTTAATACACATAAACAGCACAGTGCATTCTCATATACAATGTATACATGCGATGGCAACCTGGAGAGACGTCTCACTCTAAATAACATAAAGTGATGCAAACACAACAAGACACTTTCAGAATTTTCCATTAAATTCTACAATTTTTTATACACACATATTTACTACATATATTAACTATACTAACTATACTAAAGTCCCCAGAGAAATGGAACTGTACGCTAAAATCATTTAAAATCACATCAAAGCAAATCCTATGACTGACTGCAGATGTACAAACCTGCATTTCCAGTCTGAGTCCAGCGGTTGGGGAGGGTTTGTACTCTGATGCGGTCAGAGAGCCGCTCTTCCTCCTCGGCTCGTGAACTGTGGGACTTCCTGTTCCTGGTTCACCTGGAGTTCCACAAGTCTGGTACACCTACACACATAAACAAATACAAAGCACACACGTCCATTTAATGAGCTCTCGTTGCTGGACAAAGATAGATTTTGAGTCATCACGTTCAACACATTCACTGCTTCGTTTGGATGTGTGAGAACTAAGACATCCACTAGATGTCGCCATAGACCAGTATTTTGAACTGTGCCTGTGATTGAGTTCCTATAAGTTGCCCAACCGGATTCTTTTTGCATTGATATAGTTTACAGTGGCAGGTATTAAAGGAGCAGACAGATCATAACATGTAGCAAATCACTGGAGCTTTGCATCTCAACAATTCAGTCCAACCTTGTCAGAAATGTGTCTGGGCAACCAATAAACCGAGGTTGAGGCTAACACCACGAGAGCAGACCGTTGCCTTCTATCTATTGTGCAATAATTAACATTCTACTTCTGTCAGTGGATGACGTTGCATATTTCTTAATGATCTCTGATCTGATCATGAAAATCAACCCACAAACTGATTAATAATTTGGATACACGACTGCAGACATAAGCATGAGTGGAGATAAGAAGCCTGCGGGGAAAGTGGTCTGGGAGTTTGTACGCAGTCAGAATGAACGATAAGACAGAGTGAGCTGTTATACCTTCGCTGTGAACGTGTCCATGTTTTCCTGCAGGAAGTGCACAGCCTCATAGATTCGAGCAGGGATGGAGGAGAGAACCACATCGAGGCTGGGCTCCGTGCTGAAGCTGGACGCCACCTGGATCATCGTGTCTGAACACAGAACAGACAGTCACACTTCAGCAGAGCGTGAACTGTGCTTTGTATGGAAACACAGCAGTTGATGGTGAAAACTACAAGTGTCTTTTTGAAAATATAATAAACATTAATGAAAACCTACACTAGGTACAAGGTGTTTTTTGATCTTTTCAACTGTTGTAGCGCTCTCACGTAAGATTGTAAGATACATGATACTTCTAAAAGTCACATGGACTGACGGATTACTTCAGGCTTGACTTCAGTAAGTTCTTCATGTGACTCACCTATGAGGTTTTGCCACTCGGGATCCAGGTCGGCTTGGTTGGCCAGGCAGCCCTTCATGACGTTGGCACAGTAGCCGGAGCAGGGTTTGACGGAGGCCAGACCACGACAGTGAGGGCAGTAAACCAGCTTCATCAGGGCCTTCATGCACTCTGGACTCAAAGAAACCTGCCCGGGATGGACGACATCATAAAAGTCAGATTTCAGTGGTGAAAGGAGGGCGTTAATGTGTTCTTTACGGTTTAAAATGTTGCTCTGTCTGCTGTTTAGTGTTTTTCTGTCTCCTTGCCATCAGAGAATGACAGTAGATGGCAGTGTTGCAACATTATAGGGGACTCAGTCTGAAGAGAGCGCAGTGATGGCCTCCTTTGTCACTTTTTATACAGTACATGGTTTCTGTTACACCTTCAGCTTCTGATTATGAGTGCAAGTCATGAAAGGTGTCCGGTTCCACACCAGAGCTATTTTACCACCAACAGGTCAGGTATAGGGACACTGCAAACCCAAGGTGTTTTCAGAAGTGACAGCTGGGAGTTAAAGGACCACAACAGTGCTTTAACAACTTTAAATTTAAACATTTTTTTTCTGAGCATTTTCAACTGCATGCTTTGCAGTTTTATACATTTGGATGCATTTTCCTATAAAACCTTGACGCATTGATTTCTGTGCAACATGAAACTCACTCAAGAGACTTGAAACTTGCTTGAGTCGGGGAATCCATAACTGTCAACATCAGGTCTGCATTAATTTGTGTCACTCTTACTTCACTGTTGTTTGTTATTGTGGTTTGACTGATTTCAAAAGTCTGCGCTCATCAGGATAACGTAGCTTTGATAAAAATTCACTGGTGGATTACACAACTGAAGCAAGTTTCAAGAATGTGCTCAGATCCCTCTATCAGTCAGAAATGAATCAGAGCTACGGGAAACCAGAAACTGTGAAGGAAAACACATTTATTCTTTTCAAAACAATGCAGAATATCTTGCAAAATGGCAAAATCACTGTTATGGTCCTTTAACTTGAAGATTTGGGGCTTAGCTTATGTAAACTGAGCTTACTTAAAGGACATGAACGAAGACAGAAACGTGAAAAAAATAAATAAATAAAGCTAAGTGAACCTTTAAAAATAGGGTTTTCACAACAAGAAAGGCTAGAAGAACAGAACTCAGAGAGACATCGCATCTCTAAGAGTTTGGAAAAAAAAAGCTGCACCAAGAGCTGAAAAAACATCATCACACCCATAATTTGACAAAAGCGCTGTCATCCCTCCAAATGAGAGCTTTGTTCTGATGGCAGACTCTGACACTCCATTTCTGATGATCTTTGTGTTTCTCATTTGTAGGGTGGAGACATTTTCTCTGACAGTTAGGGTGTGACGACCATGCAGCCATCATATCTGCTTTCCTGGGACTCTGCCCAGCAGGCGCGCACGCACACACACACACACACACACACACACACACACACACACAGAATGGTGTTTCCATCACTTCAGAGGACATTATTGGACTCACATTTACTTCACAGAGTCTTATTCTAGCCACTGCTTGCTTAACCCAAAGATTTAATAATGCATGTGATGTGAACCTACTGTTGGTCCCCGAATGTGACAGTGTCAACAGCCTCCTGTCCTCACAACATAATGAACACAACACACACACTCACCTGTGAGACCTTCCTGACCACCTCTGCGCTGACTAACAGCCCCTGGACAAACGACCTGGCTGTGACAAAGGCCCGGATCACCTTCGCCTTCATGTCCCGAGGGACCTCTCCAAATGGCCGCAGCGTCTCCTGTTGCTTGGCAACACATTCAAGGTAGTCCTCTGATAGGGTGACCTGTCAGACAGAGACGACACGCGGAGAGGACACAACGTGTTAGCAAGCATGCTATCAAAAACCAGACAAAATACTTTTCACCTCCATCAGATAAATGCAAATCAGAGTAATAATAGATTTAAGAACATTGTGCAAGTGCAGTTTTTTTTATCAGCTTGTCACAGTGTGTCTTTTTTATGAATCACAACAGAAGCAGGAGCTGAGAGGATCAGCAGGACGAGCTCACAAAATCCTCCAACTGTGTCTATTAAAATATCCGACATTTCCATCTTGTCCAAATTTTGGTATGACTCAGTATAATTTAACCATTTTTATCTCAAACGAGCCACTCCGCCCCCGTCCCGCTGCACTGATCCAATCAGTGCTCTGATTTTTGTTGTACTGAGGCACCCTTTCCCCCCGTACAAGTTTGACGTTCAGTGTGAGGCTGTTTCTACTTACATCTGTGGGGGCCGATGCTTTAAACGTTCGCTCCAACAGGCGGGACCAGAAGTCTGACAGGTTCTCGTCCAGGTTGAGGGCGGAGCCCCGATAGTACTGACGCAGGTCGGCGTACAGATCTCCATACAGACGGGTGTTCTGGGAGTACAGGGGACCGAGCGGAGACAGCGCCTCCTGCAGGGAGCGCTCAGAGCGAGCATGCAGCTCCGTGAAATAGGCTGGAGGAGAGAGGCAGGGAGAGCAAGGAAGAGTTGGAGGAACAGAATTACAATTCTTACTTTTGGTAAATTATAATGACTTGAATTAGACCACTTGGAGGCAAAGATCACATCCATGCATGACATACAGTATCATGGCTTGTGAAGATGATATACAGTGCTAGGGCTGCAATTAAGATTATTTTCATTGATTATTTTCTCAATTAATCAAGTTGTTTCGTCTATGAAATGTTCGAAAACAGTGAAAAGCCTAAGATATTCTATTTATAAGATATAATATTTGTAGATATTTAATGAACCGTCACGGAAGAGGGGGAAAAAAGAGAATTTTTTCAAATTTAAGAAGATGGACTTTCTTGAAAAATCACTAAACCAATTATTCGATTATCAGAATAGTAGGTGATCAGCTGATTGATTGACAAATCGATTCATGGCTGTAGCTCTATAGAGTTCAGCTGACAGCCTCTTCATACATGCAGCACTCACACAGCAACACTAGCATCAACTCTGTCTTTCTAGGGGCCTGATGAATTTAAGCCTTGCACTCACTTTACTTTTGGTTCCGTTTTGGTCTCCACCAGCATCTGAGGAGTATAAATGGCTTTCTAGCAGCTGCTATGTTCACCAGCTGCTTAACAACTTTGTGTGCCTGCTGTCTTGGGTCCGAGTTGGCGATGAATCTCTGTGAGTTTGTCACTGTGAGCCACTTTTTCCACATTACATTACAATAAATGTCCAGCTCGCATATGTGGAGTTGAATGGCATTTCAGCGTTGCCATATAGATTTATTTGTTGTCAAGCTGATGAAGAAAAGCCATTTGTGTAATCATACCATTTTGAATAAACTGTAGACTTTTACTGGAGAGTGTAGTTTTACAGCCATAGTGCTGATTAACTCTCTTTACAGCCCAGCTAATTAATTAAATTTTTTTTTAACATTGTTAAAGGTTCCTTTGAAATCTGCTCTGCAGCCAGATGGATACAAAGTGAGGGAGGTCAAACGGAGAGAATGAGGGAGTCAGCGAGCTGTCTCTGCAGTATACTGGTCTGGGCTTTTCCCTCGTGCTTCAAAGGCTGTGGACCAGTGCCAGGCTGCTCTAACCACAACCAGATGGACGGCCACATTACTGCTACTGAGGTGGCCTGCTGCCTTCACACTAATAATACTGTCCTCCTCTTCCTCCGACCAGCCCTCCTCCTTCCCTCTGTTTGTCTTCTGTTCTTTCTTTTTTTTTTTATTTTGATTCACTCTTTCTTCTCAGCACTAATGACATGTTTCTCCCTTGCTGCATTTGTCTGTTTCCCTGTTGTTAGCGGTGGCACTTCTCACTCTTCTTCCTCCCTCCATCCCACTCGTTCTCTGATGTGCAGTGATCTGCAGACTCGGCTCCTCAGTGGGTCAACTGCTCATTAGCTGAACCAGTCCCTGCCCCGGGGGACACCCCTCTGTTTGTGTGCGTGTGTGCGTGTGTGTGTGCGTGTGTGTGTTTTAAGGTAGACCAGTGTGTGTGTGTGTGTGTGTGCATGTGTCCCCCCCGAGATCAGGGGATCGGCTTATCACGTTTCATTGTGTCTGGCTGACTCTGCTCTCATTATAACACCCAGTCAGGGGTCCCCTTGATGCACAGGACACACACACACCCACTTGCGTACATTCACACGCAAACACACACACACACACACACACACACTCACCATCGCTATTGAAGCCATAATATTAAGCACTGAGCAGAAGCCAAAGCTTGTACCAAACACAAACACACAACATACAAATGTCACACTCCTCTGGGCTCACTACTGAAGACTTGCTGTTGAGCTCAGCCAGTAATGAGTGTCTCATAGACACACACACACGCACACACACCCTACTTACTGTCGAAGCTCCTGTGGAGAGCGTTGAAGCCAGCCTGCAGCGATCTGCCGGCCTCTCTGATCAGTCCCTCTATCTCTTGGGCGCTCAGACCGGCCAGTTTCTCTTCCATGGTGCTGGTGCAGCAGGTCGGGCCCTGAGGACACATCCTTAGATGTTCACCTGGTGAAGCGGGGAAGACACAGAGTCACTAATTAATTTAATTTTATCCAATGAACTTACATTAACTAATAATTTTACATGTCAGCTCTTGGACACTTAGCACCAAACCAAACAAGCCACAACACCTAGCTGAAGGAGAACAGAGTTAAAGAGGACAGAGAAGTAGCTGCTTGTTAGTGACTTCTGGGGATGGTGGCAGCCATTAGTTCATCCCTTTTGTCCAGACTTATATATATAAATATCTCAGCAACTGGATAGATTCCCCAGAAGATGAATCCTAAAGACTGATAATCCCTTGACTTTTTTTTATTTTTTTTATCTCGCAGCAGGAAGTAACTTTTGAGGTTTTAAGTCAAATGTCATGACAACTAAAGGAATGACTGATATTAAATTTAGTGCACAAATTTATATCTCTTGAAACTTTGATTAACTTCATAGACTGCATATAAAAGATGGCCACCGGGACATCACCTACTGGTTTATAGGCAGCTGTTTTGAAGCCTCAAGTTTGGCAATTGGAAATCATGATCTTGCTTTTACGAAACACGGCAGCCCCACGTTAAACCATACCTGCTTTATCACCTGTCTTCCTCTAAATGGAACCATAATTTGCAAAATGAACATCATGCTGTATTGAAGGAACCTTGAAACCAGTGATTGAGACTATAAACTCATTAGACAAATGTTCACAGAGGTAAGAAATCGAGTGAGAAGTTGGGTCATTTTCTAATAGACTTCTATACAGTCGGACTTCTTTTTGCAACCGAAGGAGTCGCCCTCTGCTGGCTGTCGGGAAGAATGTCTTTTTTTTTTCCAACTCTTCATTCATCATCATCTACAACTGAAAATGTAAAAGTGCCCCAAACTGTCATTTCTGACTACACATGCAAAAAAATGTACATGACTTTGTGTTTAATTTGCATATTTTAGCGTACTAGCATGCTAAACTAGGAAGGTGAAAATGATAAACATTAGTATGGTAATGTTCACAACAGTATTAAGCCCAGGCTGTGACAATAAGAAAAAATATAATGAAAGCTGTATTAACTGCTGCTTCTTTTGTCATGTTAGGTCTAAAATTTCACAAATGTAAAGCTTAGATGAATATCTGAAAACACATGACTGTACCTGTCACAAATATATTTTTTCTGCTTTATTATCCTTCTAGACATATTGAGCCCTTCACATTCCACCAGGTAATTTGGTGGTGTACACATGAAATCATTCATAATTCAACACTTTGAAGTGATATTCATTACGTGTTCAGTACTTAGGCTTTGGGCACGTGTATATTTTGTTCTGCTAATATTTGTTTACTTAATTGAAATTTCACTGCAGGACTGGAGGGTTTCATTTCTCTGTGGTGCTGCTGTTTTTGCTTAAGTACAGAATTTTCTCTTCTCACACAACTGCATAAAGTATTTATGGCACTCCTGGAATCCTTTTATATATAGTTACCAACCAGAAAAGCACTTTGTACAATATATCCAGTACACTTGGTTTAGATATAGCCAACCTTATATGTGTTTTGGCTGCTGTCCCGTCACACTGTATGTTCTGTACATTTGTGTGTCTGAACATTGGTTTTGGGGCTGTATGTGGGTTTTACGGACTTGGTTTTGATTCTGCAGTTAAAGCCTGTTAAAGTGTCACCGCAGACATCAGTGGTTTGAATCCGGATGGGGTCCTTTTATTGCATGTTATACTTGTTCTTTCTGCCATCTCCTGATGTAGAAGAAGTGCTGACATTTCTTACTAAAGAAGTAACTTAACGCCAGAGTGGAAATCAATGTATTTCTGCACAAAATGGCACCATACAAAGAAGATATTCACTAATTCTGACATTGTCTTTATGACTCACATCAGAATGTGGCCTCATCACAAGGACGCTAAAAACCGCCACTACTCATCATAACAACATAGAGGGTGAAGATAATACCAACAACACTGTAAACCATTGAAAAGCTTTTATCTATATGTTAAATCCTAATCCTTTACGTAGTGTCTAACTGTACCTCTACCAGTAAAATATATGGAGTAGAAATATATTAGCCAACTGAAATGGTAGCAGAGCAGAAGTATAAGGAGCATGTAAATATAGGAAATACAAGTATCTCTAGTGTATATTCAGGCATGGTACTTGAGGAAAGGTATGTACATTCTGCCACTGGCCATGTCTGTAGAGTAGGCTACAAACCAAAGTCTCTCTACCACCATTGATTAAACCACTTAAAACTCACTATGTGTTCGAAAACTACCTATTTAGAAGTTTTAATGTACCATTAAGTTCCTCCCCTCTCACTGCAGCTCAAGCACACCAGCTCGCCTGCTATACAGTAAAACTACTCCACACAATGGCTAGTTGTTATCCATCCATCCATTATCGATACACCGCTTAATCCTCACTAGGGT